>NW_006408955.1:1038906-1067449 GCF_000296735.1 Chrysochloris asiatica
AAAATATGTACTGATGAAGATCAAAGACCACAAACCCTCAGTGACCAAATGGAATGTGGAAATCTTTAAACAATATCATTAATATCACACATGCAAAGAAAATTTTACTGATGATATTTTTTAAATGGTTGCAGAATTACATTGGCTGGGAACTGCCAGAAATTCAAGCCAGATTCTGAAGACAACATGAAACTAGGGCTATCATTGCTGATGTCAGATGACTCTTGGTTGAAAGCAGAGAATACCAGAAGAATGTTTACTTGACTGTGCAAAAGCATTACACTATGTGGACCATAGCAAACTATACATAACGTTAGAAAGAATTGGTATTCTAGAACTCTTAATTATACTCATGAGAAACCTATACATAGACCAAGAGGCAACAGTTGTTTGAACAGAACAAGGGGATACTGAATTGTTTAAAACCAAGAAAGGTGTGCACCAGGGTTGTATTGTTTCATCATACTTATTCAATCTGTATGTGGAACAAATGATCTGAGAAACTGGATTATATGAAGAAGAGTGTGTCATCATAACTGGAGGAAGATTAATTAACCTGCAATATACCGATGATACAACCTTGGTAGTTAGGACTGAAGAAGACTTAAAATATTTACTGATAATGAAGATCAAAGACCATAGCTTTCAGCATGGATTGCACCTCAATGTAAAGAAAATGAAAACCTTTACAATAGTAACAATATGTAATATCATGACAATCAGAAAAGATTGAAGTTGTCAAAGATTTCATTTTGCTTGGAACTGTAATCAACACTTATGGGAGCAACAGCCAAGAAATCAAATGACATATTGCTTTAGGCAAGTCTGCTGTACAAGACCTCACTTTACAAGACCTCTTTAAAGTGTTCAAGAATAAGGATATCAGTTTGAGGACTAAGGTGTGCCAGACCCAAGATTTAATATTGTCAATAGCCTTGTATGCATGTGAAAGTTGGACAGTGAATAAGGAAGACCATAGAAGAATTGATGCATTTGAATTATGGTGTTGGAGAAGACTATTGAAAGTATCATGGACTACCAGAAAAACAAAGCTGTCTTGGAGGAAGTGAAGGCAGGAAGTTCCTTAGAAGTGAGGATGGTGAGACTTTGTCTCTAGTACTTCAGATACTTTGTCAGGAAGGACCAGTGCCTAGTGAAAGACATCATGCTTGGAAAAATGGAGAGTCGATGAAAAGAGAAAGACCCTCAATGAGATGGATTGGCATGGTGGTAGCAACAATGGGTCCAAATATGATAGCAACTGTGAGGATTACATAGGTATACGTCAGTGTTTAGTTTTGTTGTGCACAGAATTAGAACAGACCAGAGAGCACGAAACAACATCAACATGAGCAGAGCGTTAAATTTTTCCTTTAAAGTAAGTATATGCCATCTATGTTAACTCCAAGGTCGAATCTTCCAGTTGCTCCACCGGAGAAAGATGAGGCTTCTGGCTCCCACAAAGATTTAAAAGCCCAGAAACTCTATATAGGGTTGCTATGAATCGGAACAAACTCCATGGCGCATCTATGTTTAGGAAATGATTTGGAATTATCCATGTAGAATCCAATATCTAAATCATGGGGTATACTTTCTCTTACAATTATCTCTCCTTATAAGAGTGAAGGCCTGAAACCTAAGAAGCCGATGCTTTTTCCTATATACCCATAAGGTACCAGGGTGCCCTGGGTGGGCATCGTGTAAGCAGTCAGATACAGGTACAGCAACTCACCTGAGTGTGTTTCTCAGGCTCATTTCCAGTGGAGGAGGAGAAGCCTGAGTGAGATTTCATTATGCTACTCAAAAGAGCACACAATTGAAATATTCTCAGAACACTCTTAACCAGGTAACTCAAACCTTGGAATAGCAAATAACAGATAAAGGAGGACTACTGTATTCAGCTGGAAGTCCAGCTGATAGCTACCATTAGTATAATCCACATTTTCTCAAGAAAATGATTTCACACTCTAAATGTTCAGCTAAAAGCCAGGATTTTACTAGCCTGATCAACGATTTGTTGTTGTTGTTGTTAAGTGCTATTGAGTCAGTTCTGACTCAGAGACCCTATCTAGGTTTTCCAAGAAGCAGTTGGTGGGTTTGAACTTCTGACTTCGAGGTTAACAGTCCAGTGCTTATCCTACAATGCCATGCCAAGAGTCAATGACTTATGTAAAATTAATCTCTTCTTGCCTTTTTACCTGGCCCCATGAAAGACTGGCTCACTGACAACAGGGGGACAGTAGGGTAGAGGAGATCAGCTCAGGAGGTTATGTGCTTGGTTGTGTAGTCTAGTCTTTGCCAGAGGCTAAATAAGGCAAAAGAATCACTATTTATCAGGACCTTTAAAACACAGGTATAGCTATCAGTATGGATTGCATCTCAATGTCAAGAAAACAAAAATCCTCACCACTGGACCAATAAACAACATTCTTATCAATGGAGAAAAGATCGAAGTTGTCAAGGACTTCATTCTTCTTGGATCAACTATCAACACTCATGGAAGCAGCAGTCAAGAAATCAAACGACGTATTGCATTGGGCAAATCTGCTGCACAGGAACTTTTTAAAGTATTGAAGAGCAGAGATGTCAGCTTGAGGACTAAGGTGCGCCTGACCCAAGCCATGGTATTTTCAATAGCCTCATATGGATGCAAAAGCTGGACAGTGAATAAGGAAGATTGTAGAAGAATTGATGCCTTTGAGTTGTGGTGTTGGAGGAGAATACTGAAAGTGCCATGGACTGCCAAAAGAACCAATAGATCTGTTTTGGAAGAAGTGCAGCCAGAGTGCTCCTTGGAGGCCAGGATGGCTAAGCTTTGTCTCTCATACTTTGGACATATTGTCTGGAGGGAACAGTCGTTGGAGAAGGATGTCATGCTGGGTAAAGTGGAGGGTCAGAGAAAAGGGGGAAGACCCCTAACGAGATGGATTGGCCAGCTGGCATCATTGATGGACTCAAGTGTGGCAGCGGTAGTGAGGTTGGCCCAGGATCAGACATTGTTTCGTTCTGCTGTGCATGGGGTCACTATGAGTCGGTTCTGACTTTATGGCACCTGACAACAACAATAGCTATTGGAAAGTTAACCATATTCATCAGAATACCACAGTGTTGCCTTTGTATAATTTTCCAAAAACAAAATTCTCATGAAAGTGAAAAAAAGAGTCATTGATTAGTAAGATTTAAAAACAAAAAAATAAGAAAAAGAGGATGAATATCAAAAACTATGTCACTACGTGTGTTCTTCCCAGCAATAGACATAAGAGATTTTATCACTGGGACAACTCTTGAAGATGCTTGACTGGTAACAAAGGTAAAACAGATTATTTTGGTACTTATGAATGAAAATTTACTCAGTTTGGGTGCAGTCTCTCAAAAATCTGCCTTTGAATTTTAAGAAGCATGGTGGTTCTGTAGGATAAGCATGGAGCTGTGGAACCACAAGGTCAGTGGTTTGAGGCCACCAAAAGCTCTGCGGGAGAAAGATGAGGCCTTTTGCTTGCACATTTAAAGCCTCAGAAACCCTATGTAGGGTTGCTACAAGTTGAAATAGACTCGATGGCACTTAACAACAACAATAGCACTTTAAGGACCTACCGACCTTTTACTGCTATTTTTCCAATTAAGACTATGTAAGAGTTCTCATCCAAATAATGTTAAAAAGGTGACTCTACTGGTGGCACAGCCAGCCAGCCAGACAACCATGTCGGTATGGAGTTAACAAAAGGTATGTACAGGACAACTAAGCGTCTGCTTCTATAAGTGACTCATCTACATCCCTGGCCCATAGTTTCTTCATTCTCAAAATGAAATCATTGATTAATATAATCTGAAAGATCTCATCTAACCATAACATTCTATACACAGACACAGAGAGATAACAACAACATTCACTACACACATTTTGTGGATGCAAACTACTTTTATACTTAAGATATTTGTATTTAAAGAATTTATTGTGGACTAAAAAATATAATTTGACAAACAAGTGGTTTAGTCCATTCAGCTTGTAATCTCATGCATTATTAAAAAGAGTACTCATTATATACCCACAAGTGTTCCTCATTTGTAGGCATAAAAGTAGAGATTGCATCCACCATAATTCAATAACGGTGACACAGAATACTTTGGGAGGCAAAACTGACTGTTCCTACAGGTCCTTCAAATACCCTAATATACCTTAGAAGTATCATCGCCTTCATCTTCATGCACCGAACTAGATGGGGATGGCGTTGCAGACTTGCTACCCGGTGGAGAAGGTGAGTTGTGGGGAACATTGCCCCCTCCCATATTCAAGCCAAGTTGGGTGCTGAGCTGAGACTGGTTAATGGTGGTCAGCTGACCATGTGGCATCATCCCGGGCTGCTGCCTGATGTCTGCAGGCTGAGACCTAGGTCTCATGGCTGCTAACTGAGGGAGAGCGCTGTATTGAGTTCCTTCCGGGTTCCGGATATCTTGCATCTACAAAAGCAAAATCAGAAAGGAATAATTTTTCATAAATATATTTATGGCTTTTTTTTTTTTTTTTCATTCTTTAGACTGTAGGATATCCTGCTGAGTGACACACATTTTTTTTTCTGGGGTAAAATAATCCTCACAGCATGCATCAACACAGGTGCAGTTATCAAAAGAATAGAATTTAAGAATTAATTAATTGCATTATTCATGACCTGATTTATTTGTAGTCTTCTGGTGCTAATCAAATGTAAACATACATCATTGATAGATTTATGTCATGTAAGTTTCAAAATATTGATGCTTACTAGAGTGCCTGTGAAAATTATACAATTATTAGTGATTGCAGCATTCACCGCAATTCATTAAAGCCTATCTATTTTATTCTGATAATTAAGAAAGTTTGGGGGAGTTAATAAGTGTACTATGGTTCTCAGCTTAATTCCAGATAGACAAATACTGGCTAAAATGATCTACCATCTCATCCCACTTACAGGCTGGAATTAACCAATTGATTTGAAAGTAAAGCTCTAAAGTTGCAAGGTCACCATATTAATCCATTATGGTATTTGGGTCACTGCTTTTTAGCTTAATGAGACTCACTCTTGTAATTCAGGCAATGAATTTCATCTCTGCAAGGATTAGAATGAAAAGTATTGGAGGATAAAGCTCTTAACATATCTAGAGGTCACATGTGTTATATAAGAGCAGTGCAGTGAATTCACTTAATATTTCTCCAGCACTTGCAGATCTTAATGGGGAAAGTTTTGTGGTGCTTACAGAAACAGCTCACTTTCCTCACTCTAAGGGACTTGGGGAGTATCTTACAAATGGTGTTTAAAATAAGAGAAAGAAAAGACAAAAGTGAAACAGAATGGTAGTCAAGGGATATATGGTTCAAGTGGGATTATGGAATTGAAAAATAAAGTTAATATGGTTATCATAATGTTTAATTTTTAAAAATTTGTATGGTGTCAGAATTGCTCAGTAATTGTCTGTCTACAAATGTCACTGAGATATGAAAATGTTGTGAAAGCCAATTAGACAACTTAGTAATAATAGGCTTTGGTGGGGGAGATGCAGTGAGAACAAAATAATTTTCTACTAGTGATTTTTTGTCATTTTACAAATTTGACTAGATCCATCTGAAATTGAAATTGTCAGGGTCCCAATGTCTGCCCTCCGGACCAATAAACAACATTCTTCTTGGATCAACTATCAACACTCACGAAAGCAGCAGTCAAGAAATCAAAGGACATATTGCATTAGGCAAATCTACTGCACAAGACATTCTAAAGTGATGAAGAGCAAGTGCCATCAAGTTAATTCCAACTCATAGAGATGCTATATAGGGTTTCTGAAGAACATCTGGTGGGTTTCAACTAGAGACCTTGTGGTTCACAGTCCAGTGCTGATCCTACAGCATCACACCATCAGTCCAAGTACACTGGTAGAGAAAGATAAAGTTATCTAAGGATAATTTACGATACCTTTTCAAATGTTGTCTATGTAAATTAATGATGCTTTTGTAGAGTGTATTTATATTGTCTTTCTCATGTTTACTAACATGGTTTTGTTCCTTCTTAGCTGTTTATAGAGGAGTCTTTGGGTAGCACAAATGGTTAAAGCCCTCAGCTGGTTTGAGTCAAGACAGAGGCACATCAGAAGAAAGGCCTGGTGATCTACTTCTGAAAAATCAGCCATTGAAAATCAGAGAAGAAAACATTTTACTCTGACACACAAGGTGTCACCATAAGTTAGGGTAAACTGGATGGAAACTACTTAGCTGTTCATAGACTTTCTGAACACCTGATCTTTAGAAATAACACAATTTCCCACAAATAGCCTTAAAGTTGTGCCACCAGAATGTATTGTTAGGTGCTGTGGCATCAGTTCCAGCTCATCAAGACAGAATGAAACACTGCCCAATCCTCGCCAACTGTTGTTATGTATGAATCCAATGTTGCCGCCACAGTGTCAATCCATTTTGTTTAGGTTCTTACTCTAATTTGGTGATCCTCTACTTTACTAGTACGCATGACACCTTGTGTCCTGCAGGGACAGGTCCCTCTTGATAACATGTCCAAAGAATGTGAGATGAAGTCTCATCATCCTCTCATTTCACGGTGGCATTTTTTTTTAAAGAGATTATTTGCAATGGATTTCCCTAGGACAATATGTCATTTAATTTTCTGAGTGCTGCTCCCCATGAGTGTTGATTCTAGGTATAAATAAGAAGAAATCCTTGACAACTTCAGTCTTTTCTCCATTTATCATAATGTTGCTTATTGACCCAGCTGTGAAGTATTTTTTTCTTTTCTTTTCTTTACATTGGCTTGTAATACATACTAAAGTCTGTAGTCTTGGATCCACATCAGTAAGTACTTCGTATTCTCTTAGATTTCCACAAGCAAGGTGTGTCATCTGACCATCAAAGCTTGTTAATGAATCTTCCTCCAGTCTTGATGCTGGGTTCTTCTTTATATAATCTAGATTCTCTGGGTATTTGCTCAACATACAGATTGGATAAGTAAAGTGAAAGGACATGACCCTGATACACATCTTTTCTGATTTTAAATCACAGAGTATTCCCTTATTCGATTCCAACAACTACCTGTTGGTCTATGTATAGGTTCTGCATGAGCACAAGGAAATATTCTGGAATTACTATTCTTCACAATGTCGTAATTTGTTATGATCCACAAGTTGAATCTCTTGGTATAGACAAGTGCAGGTAAGCATTTTTCTGATATTCTCTGCTTTCAGCCAAGATTTATCTGACATGAGTAATGATATCCCACATTTCTGGTCCTTTTCTGAATCTGGCTTAGCTTTTTTTTTTAATGTTTAATTGTGAATTTTCTGGTAGTGTAGTGGTTAAGAATTAGGCTGTGAACCTCAAGGTCAGCATTTCGAAACTACCAGCTGTTCCGCAGGAGAAAGATGAGGCTTTCTGCTCCTGTAAAGATTTGCAACTTCGGAAACTCTGTGCAGGGTCACTATGAGTTGGAACTGACTCCACAGTACTTAACAACACAACATGTGATAGTTTACATGGGAGAACATTAGTTTTACATTCATCCTATCGTATATTGTTTCATTGACATGGTTACAATACCCTCCATGATTCATCAACCAACCAAAGGGTTTGCGCTACAAGCCTGCCTCCTCCCTCCCCCGGTCATCAGCACACAGCCCCTCTCCCTCTCTGTGTCTAAAGTCCCCAACTGCGCCATCTCTCCACGTCATCGTCTCTGCCTCTATCTCAGGCATCACTGCTTCTCTGGGTAGGGTCCCGCTCTCCGCTCTTCTCCCTTGATCATCCCAGGGACCTCCGCTCCTAGACTGAAAAGTTAATCACTCCCCTCCTTGCTACAAAATGTCTTCCTTTACATCTCCAACCCTCACAATCAGTCCTGATAACAATTATTCACTATTGTATCACAAGAGACCCATCCTCATTTCATTTCATCAGCCCCACCTAGACAGATTGGATACTACTCAGTGGAGATTCTATCTTCCTCCAGGCCCTCTGAATCTAGGTTCTCTCTTGAAAGCTTGTAAGCCAGTCCAGGCTTAACTTTTTGACAGTTTCCTGTTGATGAACTGCTAAAATTGTTTTTTTAAACTGATCTTTAACATTTTACTTGCATGTGATATTAATGATACTGTTTGCTCATTTTCACATTCTATTGGATCCTTTCTCTTTGGAATGAGCACAGATATGGATCTCTTACAGTCAGTTGGTCAGGTAGCTGTCTTCCAAATTTCTTGACAGAGATGAGTGAGTGCTACCAGATTTGCATCAGTTTGTTGGAACATTTCAATTTGTATTACATTCATTCCTGGAAGTATTTTTTCATTTTGTTTTGGTGGGTTTTTTTTTGCCAATGCCTTCAGTGCGGCATGGATTTATTCCTTCAGCACCATTGGTTCATGATCATATGCTACCTCCTGAATTGGCTGAAAACCAACCAATTCTTTTTGGCACAGTAACTTCTTATCTAGCCCATGACTAATTCATTTTTCAGTCTCTCATGAGATCTCATTTAGTTAAAAGATATTCAAGTATTTAAAAAGTATATTTTCTGAGGCAGTGTATAAATTAAAGAATAAATACTAAAGTGTTGTTTTTGCTAAGTGTCATCAAGGCAATTCCAACTCATGGCTACTCTGTATAGGGTTTCCGAGGCTATAAAGCTCTTTGCCAGAGCAGAAAACCTCATATTTCATCCATGGATTAGCTGGTGGGCTTGAACCACTGATATTCTGGTTTACAGTCCAGTACTTATCCTGCTGAGCCACTACTCTCCCCATTACAAGTATAAACTGCTTTAAGCATTTTGGTATTTTCCTCCTGTGAGCTTCATCTAGTATTGATCACAAAGTGAAAAGAAAATTTGATTAAAACCTGTTTATTTTATGGCAGAAACTTCAAGATCTATCTTCCAACACCATTTAAACTTTTGTCCTCCATTTCAGCTGCTGTCAAGTTGCCTCCACCTCAAGATTGCCATATATGTCAGGGTAGAACTGCAGTCCATAAGGTTTTCAATGGATGATTCTTTTCAGGAGTGGATCATCAAGCCTTTCTTCAGAGGCACCTCAGGGTAGATGTGAGATTCTAACTTTTCAGTTAGCAGTTGAACACGTTAACCATTTGTAGTACTCAGGGACTCTACTGAAAAATACACCTCTAGTCATTTGCTGTCTGAACTTGCAGCTGGCTAAAAGAATGCATTTACTAGCTTCCCTCACAGCTATTTATAATCATGTGACCATGTTTTAGACAATGGAAAGTGTTGTGTGATATAGCTAAAAGTCTTCTTAAAGAGGAGCGCTAACCTTCCTTGGGAGCCTTGGTGTGGCACTGTGGGTCAATGTGCTGGACTGCAAGGTTGGTCTGAACCTCAAGGTCAGCAGTTCAAGCTCACCAGTCGCTCCTCAGAAACCCTATATAGTGTTGCTTTGAATCAGAAATTACCTGATGGCACTTAACAACAACAACCTTCCTTTGTGTTGGCTAAAATGACAGGTGATAATTATTGCTTGAGAAGACATCTTGGATATGAGGCAGAATACGACAGATGTTGGAGATGCAACAAAGCTTTAGTGTCCGATTATTGGGGAGCCACCATATCATGGACAATCTTATTATGGATTCCTTTCTGTGTAACTGATATAAATATCTTGTTTTGAATCACTGCTAATTTGTTTCTTTTTATTATATGCAGAAAAACTTAATATTAGCTGATATATCCTAGTAGATTGTATACTTAAAAAGCAGGGATAACAAATACACAACCTAATTAAAGAATAGGCAAATGATTGAGTACACACTTCTCCAAAGAATCTATAGGAATGGCCAATAAGCACAGGAAAAGATGGTCAACATCATTAGTCATCTGGGAAGTACAAATCAAAGCCATAGTGAGATATCATCTAACCCCCATGTTGTTGCTGTTAGGTGTCCGCAAGTCACTGCTAACTTACGGTTGTTGTTGTTGTTAAGTGCCATTGAGTAGATTCCGACCCACAGTGACCCTGTATAGGGTTTCCAAGGAGTAGCTGGTGAGCTTGAATCACCAACCTTGCAGTTCAAACAACTTTGCAGTCTGGTGCATTAGCCCACAATGCCACAGGCAACCCCAGATGTACAGAGTAAAACTGCACTCTGTGAGGTTTTTAAAGTGACCTTTTGGTGAAAGCAACTTACCAAGATTTACTTTCTAGGTCCTTAACTATTTGCACCATCCAGAGACTCTTAGAATTACCAAGAGCTATCACATGACCAGAAATTCCACTTCTGTTGTCTGATTCCAGTTATATGAAATATATAGAAGAGTCAAATGCACACATACTAAAGTTTATTAGTGGTTGCCAGGGGCTGGGAGAAGGAGGGAATGGGGAGTTACTGATGAATGGATACTGAGTTTCTGTTGAAAATGATGAAAAACATTTACAAATGGATAATGGTTGGGGTTGCGTACCATGATGAATGTTAAAATGCCAAATGTTTTGTTATACATATTTAATACAATAAACTCTTGAAAAAGTGTCAGGAACAGAGTCTATTTTGTTCTCTATTATAGTCCTAATATCTATCTAATGTTTGAGGACCTAGTAGGTATTCCACATATATTTCTTGAGAGAGTTTAATAGATGTTTTGGTTAGGTACAGTTAGGATTGCTGATGCTGGCTTTGCATAAATAGTGACATAAGTTCTTGATCTTTGGGGAGCTACATTTGTTAAATTCATAGGATCTGACTGTCTCAACAGCCTCTCCATGGAAATCCTATACCATAAGAACTGACTCCACAGCACTTAACAATTATCTCTAGAAGAGCCCTGGTGGCACAAAAGTTAAGCACTCTGCTGCTAATTGAAAGATGGGTGCTTAGAACCCACCAGCGACTCCACTAGAGAAAGGATTTGGCCATTGGGTCACTGTGAGTCTGAATCAACTTGACATCACACAATAATGGTTGCCTCAAAGATATTTTTCAATGTATGCATCTACATTTTGGTTTTAGTCTTGTTACGGTTGTTGTTAAGGTGCCCTTGTTTCCAAACCATAGTGACCCTGTGTAAAGCAGAATGAAACACTGCCCGTTCCTGTGCTATCCTCACAATTGTTGCTATGCTTGAGCCCGCTGCTGCTTCCTGCCATCTCACTGGGGGACTCCCTCTTCTTCACTGACCCTCCACTTTACCAGTCCTTCTTCAGGGACTGATCTCTGCTGATAATATGTCCAAAGTATGATAAAAGAATTCTGTTCTTCTTGGCTTCTAAGGAGAATTCTGGTTATACTTCCACCAACACAGATTTGTTGTTCTTCTGACAGTCCATGGTATCTTCAAAGTTCTTCTTCAGTGCCATAACTCAAATGCATCATTTCTTCTATGGTCTTCCTTATTCATTGTCCAACTTTATTTTATGTATGTGTATATTGAGAATACCATGGCTTGGGTCAGGTACACTTTAGTCCACAAACTAACAACTTTGTTCAACACTTTAAAGAGGTCTTTAAAATCTGCCATTGAAAACCATATGGGCTACATTAGGAGAGCTGCCTAACACAATACATCATTTGATTTCCTGACTGTTGCTTCCATGACTGTTGATGGTTGATCTGAGCAAAATGAAGTCTTTGACAACTTCAATCTTTTCTCCATTCCTCAGGATGTTATTTATCGGTCCAGTGCTGAGGAATTTTGTTTTCTTTACATTAATATGCAACCGTATTGAAAGCTGTGGTCTTTCATCTTCATCAGTATTTTAGGTCCATTTCACTTTCAGCAAGCAAGGTTTTATCATTTGCATATCACAGGTCATTAATGAGTCTTCCTCTAATGTTGACACCATGTTCTTCATCATCTAATCCAGCTTCACAGATTATTTGCTCATCATGTCGATTGAAAAAGTATGGTGAAAGAATACAAACCCAGTGCACAACTTTCCCGATTTTCAGCTATCCTGTGTTCCTTTGTTCTGATCGAACAACTGACTACTGGCTTATATACAGGTCTCACTGCAGTATAATGCGCTGTATCAAAAGGTCAGTTTGAGCTGCTATGTCAGAGGTTCAAACCCACCAGCTGCTCCTCAGAAACCCTATGAAGGGCTGTTATGAGTCAGAACCAATGCAACATCACTTAACAACAATGACCACAATTGGAATCATAGTGTAGCACTGTGAGTTGATGTGCTGGCCTGCAAAGTTGGTTTGAACTGCAAGGTATGTGGTTCAAGCTCACCAGATGCTCCTCAGAAACTATATTCAGGGTTGCAATGGGTTGGAACTGACTTGATGGCACTTAACAGCAATGAGCACAATGTTCCAGAATACTCATTCTCCACAACATTGTCCATAGCTTGTCATGATCCAGATAGTCAAAAGCCTTTGCGTAATCCATAAAGCACAGGTAAACATCTTTTTGGTATTCTTTGCTTTTAGCCAAGATCCATCTGATATCTACAGTGATATACTTTATTACATATCTTCACCTGACTCTGGCTTGAAACTTTGACAGTTCCCTGTCAATGTTGTAGCAACTTTTGAATTATCTTTGGCAAAATTTTACTTGCTTGTGATACTATATTGTCCAATGATTTCCACATTAGATCACCTCTCTTTGGAATAAACACAAATATGGATGATGAGTGAGTGCCTTGAGTGCTGCTTCAGTTTATTGACAGATTTTAATTTGTATTCCATCAATTCCCAATGCCTTGTTCTTTGCAATGTCTTCAATGCACCTTGGACTCCTTCCTTCAGTACCATTGGCTCTTGATCATATGCTACCTCTTGAAATGTTTGAACTCTGAAGATTTATTTTTGGTACAATGACTGTGTATTCATTCCTTCCATCTTCTTTTTATGTTTTCTGCATATTCAATATTTTGCCTAGAGAATCCTTCACTGTTGCAAATCAAGGCTTGATTTTTTTTCTTCAGTTCCTTCAGCTTGAGAAATGCTGAGCTTGTTATTTCCTTTTGGTTTTCTAACTCTAGTTCTTTGCACATTTTGTTAACTATTTGACTTTGTCTTCTTGAACTGCCCTTTGAAATTTTCTGTTCAATTCTTTTAGCTCCTCATTTCTTCCATTTTCTTTAGCTTCTCTACACTCAGGAGCAAGTTTCAGAGACTCTTCTGACATCCATTTTGGTCTTTTCTTTCTTCCTTGTATTCTTAATGATCTTTTGATTTCTTCTTATATTATGTTCTTGGTGACATCCCACACATCATCTGGTTTTTCAATCACTAGTTTCTAATGCATCAAATACGTTCTTGAGATGATTTCTAAATTCAGGTGGAATATATTCAAGCTTTTGGCTCTTGTGGACTTGTTTTAATTTTCTTCATCTTCAGCTTGAACTTGCATTTGAACAATTAATGTTTGTTCCTGGTCTTGTTTTGGTTGATGATATGGAGCTTTTCCACTATATCTTTCTACAGACATAGTGAATTTGATTTCTCTCTATTCCATCCGGTGCTGTTCATGTTTATAATTGTCTTTTATTTTGTCTAAAAAAGGTATTTTCAGTTTAAGTCGAGCAAAATTCACGATTTTGGCATGTTTAATTTTGAATGGATCTTATTTTTTTTATCTTACCATTTGGGAAATTCAGTCAATTTGAAAATGAGTTACAGATTTAACATTTTTAAAAATCAACACCATATTTTCTTAAAATTTTAACTTGCTAATAAGGACTCTACCACTTGTCTGTCAGTTTTTCCTACTTTGGTGACTTGTGTGTTGCTATGAGAAGCTATGCTACTAGTATTTTAAATGCCAGAGATCACCCATGATGGACATCCATGGAGCTTCCAGACTAAGACAGAGTAGGGAGAAGAGACACTGAAAACATGAATTGCAGCAGAACATTGTCACATAGAGTGCTGGAAGATGAGCCATTATATTAGGTTGGAAGGCACACAAAATATGACTAGGAAAGAGATACCTCTTAAAAGTAGACTTGACTATAATTATGTGACTGGAAAAAAGTTTTGGGGACCTTCATTTGCTGATGGGGCACAACTCAAAATGAGAAGAAACAGCTACAAATATCCATTAATAATCAAGTCATTAAATGTACGAATTATGAATCTAGGAAAATCAGAAGTTATCACAAATGAAATGCAACACATGAAGATGTATATCTTAGGCATTCGTGAGCTGAAATAGTCTGGTATTGGGATATTTTGAATCAAACAACCACATGGTTTAATATGTTGGGAATGTCAAGTTGAAGAGTAATGGGCTATCATTTATTATCAAAAATAGTATTTCAAGATATATCTTAAAGTACAATGTTGTCTGGCATAAGACATACATATCTACAAGGAAAGCCTTATAATACCACAGTTCAAGTTTACACACCAACCACTAGAGCCAGTAATAATGAAATTGAAGAATTCTACCAATTTCTTTAGTCTGAAATTGATCAAACAGGGAATTGAGATGCATTGATAATTATTGGTGATTGGATTGTGAAAGTTAGAAACAAAGAAAGATACAGTAGTTGGTGACAGAAATGATATCGGAGATCACATGATACAAATTTGCAAGGCCAATGACTTATTAATTGCAAGTACCTTTTTTCAACAACATAAAAGCAACTATACACATGGATATCACTGGATGGAACAGAGAGGAATCAAATTTAATAAATCTGTGGGAAGTGACGGTAGAAAAGCTCAATATCATAGCTAAACAAGGCCAGGACAGATTGTAGAACAGACCATTAACTGCCTATATGCAAGTTGAGGCTGAGGCTGAAGAAAATTAAAACAAGTCTACAACAGCCAAAACAGAACCTTGACTATACACCACCAGAATCTAAAAGCCTTCTCAAAGACAGATTTGAAGCATTAGATACTAATGACTTAAGCCTAGAAAAGTTGTAGGATGACATGAAGAACATCAAACATGAAGAAAGCAACAGGTCATAAAAAAGACGGGGAATAAGTAAAAGACCAATATAGATGTCTGAAGAGACTCTGAAACTTGCTCCTGAGTGTAGAGAATCTAAAGCATATATGGAAGAAATGAGGAAGTAAAAGAGCTGAACAGAAACTTTCAAAGGGTAGCCTGGGAAGACATAGTCACATATTATAATGAAATGTGCAAAAACCTGGAGTTAGAAAACCCAAAAGACAGCACTGATGAAAAAATTGAAGCCTTGTGTTGCAATATTGAAGGCTTCTATGGGATCACTGGAAGCGTAGTGGTTACGAATCCCACTGCTAACTTTAAGGTCGGCAGTTTGAAACTACCAGTTGTTCCGCAGGAGAAAGATGAGGCTTTCTGCTCCTGTAAAGATCTGCAACCTCGGAAACCCTGTGCAGCGTCACTATGAGTCAGAACTGACACCACGGTACTTAACAACAACAACATGGGCAAAATGTTAAATGATGCAGAAAGCATCAAAGAATATGGAAGGGATCCACATGATCACTGTACCAAAAAGAAATTGCTGATGTTCAACCATTAAATGGTAGCATATAATCAAGAGCCAATGATAATGAAGGAAAAAGTCCTAGTTGTATTGAAGGCATTGGCAAGAAACAAGGCACTGGGAATTGATGGGATACAAACTGAAATCTTTCAACAAACTGATGCAGCACTGGAGGCACTCACTCATTTATGCCAAGAAATTTGGAAGACAGCTATCTGGCCAACTGATTGGAAGAAATTCATATTTGTTCACATTTTAAAGAGAAGTGACCTAACAGACTGCAGAAATCATGGAACAGTATCACTAGTATCACATGAAAGTAAATTTTTGTGAAAGATAATTTAAAAAGCTGTTGCAACAGTAAATTGACTGAGAACTGCCTGAGATTCAAACTATATTCAGAAGAGGCTGTATTTAGAGAGCTGTATTCAGAATGAGGTATATCATTGTTGACATCAAGTGAATCTTGACTGAAAACAGAGAAGTCCAGAAAGATGTTTACTTGTGCTTTACTGATTATGCAAAGGCTTTCAACTATTAGATCATGACACACTATGAATTAACATTTAGAAGAATGGGTATTCCAGAACACTTAATTATGCTCATAAGGAACCAAGAGTCCGTCAACAAGGAAATACTAAATGGTATAAAATCGGGAAATGTGTGAACTATAGTTACACCACACTTAATCAATTTGTATGCTGAGCAAATAATCTGAGAATATGGATGATATGGAGAATAAAGCAGTATTAGGATTGAAGGAAGACTCATTAACAACCTAAAATATGCAGATAACATAACCTTGTTTGCTGGAAGAGAATTTACAATTCTTACTGATGAAGAACAAAGACTTCAGCCTTCAGTATGCATTGCACCTCAATGTAAAGAAAACAAAAGTTCTCACAACTGTACCAATAAATAATATCATGATAAAGGGAGAAAGATTGCAGTTGTCAAAGATTTCATTTTGCTTGGATCCATAAACAATACTCATGGATGCAGAAGTGAAGAAAGACTTAATTGTATTAGGCAAACCTGCTTCAAAAGATTACTTTGTGTTGAAGTAGCTATGTGTAATTAAGTCAGTTGGTCTCAGATAAAGCAGATTAGCTTCATGATGTGGGTTGGCCTCAGTCCACCAACTGAAGATCTTACGAACAAGAAGGGAGTTTTCCTAGGTTTGGCCTCCAATCTATAAAGAGACATTTTCCCAGAACATTCTCTGAGCTAAGGATTTTGGGACACAAGCTTGAAAGTGTCTCTAGCCTTTCACCTGATCTACATATTTTGGACTTGCTAGTCCCCAACAAAGGGTACTGAGTGTTGCAAACATTTAAGTGCTCAACAATTAACTAACACATTGGTAGTTCAAACCCACTCAGAGGCAGCTCAAAGAAAAATCATGGCTCTGCTTCAGAAAGGTCTCAGCCTTGGAAACCATATGGAGGGAGCACATGGAGTCACGAGGAGCCAGAATCAACTCAATAGTCATTGGTGGTTTCTGACTTTGTTTTGTTTTTAGTTAATTTCCTTGAAGTAAATCTCTTTATCTTTCTCTAGCGTAGTGGTTACGAATCGGGCTGTGAGCCTTAAGGTCAGCAGTTCGAAACTACCAGCCTATGGGAGAAAGATGAGGTTTTCTACTCCTATAAAGATTGATACCCTTGGAAACCCTGTACAGGGTCGCTATGGGTTAGAACCGACTCGACGGCACTTAACAACAACAACAACAACAAAGATGTGTATATAAAGTGTTAAATATGTGTACATAAAGTATTAAAAAGGATCCTTTATATACACATATAAAAAGAGCAAAGATGTCATTTTGAGGATTAAGGTGCTCCTGACCAAGCTATGGTATTTTTCATCACCTCCTATGCATGTGAAGGAGTCCTGGTGCAAAGGTTGGTTTGAACCACGAGGTTGGTGGTTCAAGCTCACAAGATGCTCCTTGGGAACCCTATACAGGGTTGCTATGAGTTGGAATTGACTCAATGGCACTTAACAACAACAACGCATGTGAAAGCTGAACAGTTAATAAAAACAAGTAAAGAAGAATCGATGCACTGCAGTTACGATGTTGGAGAAGAATTTTGAAAGTATCATGGACTGCCTGAATTCAAAACAAAGCTGTCTTGGAAGAAGTACAGCCAAAATGCTCCTTAGAAGTGAAGATGACAAACCTTCATCTCATGTACTTTGGGCATGTTATCAGGAGGGACCAGTCCCTGAAAAAGGAGATCACGCTTGGTAAAGTAGGACTCAAAGAAAAAGAGGAAGATCCCAACAAAATGGATTGACATATTGGCAGGAGCAAGAAGCTCAAACATAACAACAATTGTGAGAATAGGTCAGTGTTTTATTCTATTGTACATAGAGTCCTTTGAGTCACAGTTGACTTAATGGCATCTGACAACACAACAATATATAGTTATTTTAAAAAAAGTAATGTTTTGATATAACTGGAATCTACCTAAAGTTAGTACTCACAGTACCACCATCACCTATCTCCCCTACCCCCCTAAAAAACAATATTTGACTTACATTATTTGTATTTGTGACTAAGTTGTGATTACACTTCACTTCAGTAGCAGCAGAACCACTGAAGGAATGTATTTTAGTTTTTAAAACTGTATGGACCTCATAATCCTTTTAGAGACTGTTTTCTTTTTCAAACATCAGCATCCTTTTCAGCCCAACATGTGAGCCTTGAAAGCTATCATTATCTCTGCCTCTAGCAGACAATCTATATCAAAACAGTTGTACACATATAACCCAAACAATGGCTTGGCTCTCCCTGCTCTGATCCAGCTGTTCCAGTGAATAGCAGTTGGTGAACAGAGCGCTGGAACATGGGTAGCCTCAAGGCCTTACTTGCTAATGTGGCTCACCAGCTGCTGCTTTCTGTGGTGTTTGAAGGCAAGGCCTGGACACTTGCCAGTTGCAGTAAGAACAAGAGAACTTGAGGAATCTCTGACGCCTTTGCATTTACCCCTGTCAGCATTTGACACCCTTCGATGTTGATGGCTCTCCCCAGGGCTCTGAGGAGACCCTGCTGGATTAGGCTGTGACAAGTGCTCCTTCTTAGTTCCCTTTTATATGTTATCAAACACACTCCATTCGTAACATTGAAAGAAAACTTCTGAGCCTTGCTCTTGGTAGTCTATACAACTTAGCATGATGAATTAGGTCAGCAAAGCTAAACAGATCCAATTTTTTTTTTTTTTTTTTAAATATCATGCACTCTTAGAGTCTAGGAGAAGAATGTAAATGTTGATATTGTTTTTTGCCCGTGATTCAATTAATTTGTAAATGTATACACCAGAACAAGTACATGGAAAAATGTAATGATCAAATTTTATTATTTTCCAAAATGCATTTCCACATGAAAGTTAAATTATTTGTTGTCAAAAGAAATTAAAAATATCATTTCTATATGATCTTCTGGAGTTCTGGTGTGGTGCTATAGGATAAAACACTGGACCTCAAGGTCAGTTTGAACTGCAAGATTGTTGGTTCAAACTCACCAGCTACTCCTTAGAATCCCTATATAGGGTTGCTATGAGTCATAACCAATGGTACATAACAAAAACAACAACATATGACCTCCTTTTATGGTCTATCTATCATTTAAATATTCATACTTTACATATTTAAAGGAGTCCTGGTGTGGTGCTGTAGGATCAGCAGTGGACTGCTTACCACGAGGTTGGTGGCTCAAATCCACCAGCCGTTCCTTTGAAACCCTATAGAGGTTCACTATCAGTCAGAATTGACTCAACAGCATTTAATAACAATAGCAACGTACTTTACATACGCTTTATTTTAAATATTACTGCTATTAAACTTTTGACATTTAAAACTAATAATCTTGAAAAAGGGGTAATGAGGAGAAATGCAAATGCGTACATATAAAAATGCTTTAATATTAAAGGTTAGGAAGAGTGTGGTTCAAAAGAAAGACTGGGAATTTTTCTATACATATTTTTATTTTTGCAATTTTAACTCAGAATAACTTGATTTTAGTTCAAAATTTCAAAAACCAAATTTGCTTTCAAACTTAATAATTGGTATTTTCACTTTTTTAAAAAAGAAAATATGAACAAGTATGGTTCTGATTTCTTTAAAGTACACTAAATACACAAAACTAATCATTAAATGGGTAAACGGTGCAAAAACTGGTATACAATCCATAAGCTATTTGATAAACAGACAGACCTAGCACTTTATAGAATCAACATCCTTGGAGAATATTAAAAAGGATCTTAAAAAAAAAAAAAAAACAGTTCATGCCCATGTGAATTTTCATTATATCTAACCATCCTTCAAACTGTCCCCTCATTCAAAAATGAAACCCTTAACACTCAAGGAACTTGATGTGTTAGAGGAAAATTTCATTGAAAAGTTTTAAAAGCCATGATAAAAAATCATATGGGCTGAAGTCTATTTCAAAAATCTTTTAATTTTTATTTTGTTTTGGTTTTGTGATTTCTATACTCTCCCAGGGATAAGCCAAAAGCTAGATGTTGATGAGTCCAAAGCAACAGAGAGAGGACACATTCAATCTTTCAACCTCCTCAGTGTCTGTGCTGATCCTGAACTTGATTTCTGTGACACCCAGCACAGCCATAAACAAGCATCCCAGTTGTCCTAATGTATGTGCATGGATTCATTTTTATAAAGAACTGACAGTTACACAATTTTATTTCATTCTTCCCTTTTTTTTTCTTTTCTAGATGATAGTGTGTTACAGTGTATGGGAACCCTGATCGGGCCTGGATGTGCTTCTAACAGATTGTCTTAATTTATTTAACCTTCATTTATTTCCACCTCTGTAAAGTGGAGATCACAATATTTCAACAACAAATATTTATTGAAGGTGTACTATGGGCCAGGCACTGTTTCATGTACTGAGTATATGACAGCAACCAAGCAGATTAAAATTCTCCTTACACAGCACATTTCCCAGGGAGGAAAGCAGACCAAAAGATAAATATTATATAAATTTGTTAGATAGTGGTAAATTTTAAGGAGAAAACTAGGAGAGAAATGTACTTACCTAAAAAGCTTGTCTTAAGGTGCTTTTTGATGAGGATTATTTAAAATAAAGGTTATGAAGAAGTTTTAGTATGTTAAAGGTCTTTTCAAATGTAAGGTAACTTCTGTGGTTCTAAATCATATGGGAGATGTTGATGTTCACCATTCCTTATCATCCTTGAATTGCTTTCCCTGACTAATTCTAGTTCATGGTAAACCACTGGCATAATTGTGGTCATGGATTACATAAGTCAAAAGCTTACATTTGTGGGACCTTCACAGGAAGGAGGTGGGTAGTCGCCACTCACTGGGAGGAGTTGGCCAGATGATAGTCATTGTTCACATAAAGGCTGAACGTCCATGCTCAATTTAACACTGCTATCCAGTCAAGGCTAACAGACTAATGGATAGATACCAAATTTTGAAAATAATGCATTGCAAGGCATTTTTGTTCACAGTACATATAATTTCTCCATTGGATCACAACTAGGACCAAGTGATCATGGAATATATTATTGTTGTTGTTAAGTGCCATCGAGTCAGTTCTGACTCATACGACCCTATATTGGGTTTCCATATAGCGGCTGGTGAGCTTGAATCACCAACCTTGCAGTTCAAACTGACTTTTGAAGTCCAGTGCATTAACCCACAGCACCACACCAGGGCTTCCCCACATCAGTTCTGCCTCACAGTGACCCTGTGTACAACAGAATGAAGCACTGTTTGGTCTTGCACCATCCTCACAGTCTTTTCTATGATTGAGCCCATTGTCACTGCCATTGCTATCAGTCCATCTTGTTGAGGGTCTTCCTCTGTTTTGCTGACTTCCTACTTAACCAAGAATGATGTCTTTCTCTAGCGACTGGTACCCCTGACAACAGGTTTCCATTACACTGAAGTATATGTAATACATACTGAAGGCTGTAGTCATTGAAATTCATCAGTACTTTAAGTTCTCTTGAATTTCAGTAAGTAAGATTGTGTCATATGCATACCACAGGTTGTAAATAAGTCTTCCTCCAATCCTAATGCTGTGCCCTTCTTCATGTGTCCAGCTTCTCAGATTACTTGCTCAGCATACAGACTGAATAATTTTAAGCCACTCTGTATCTCCTTGTTCTGGTCTAACAACTGCCTCTTATTCTATGTACAGGATCTGCATGAGCACAATTAAGTGTTCTGAAATTCTCATTCTATGCAATATTATCCAGTTTTCTATGATCTACTCAGTCAAATGCCTTTGAATAGTCAATAAACACAAGTAAACATCTTATAAAGTATGGTGATAACTTTTAACTAAACAGCTGGAAATATATTTTTTACTCAAACTAATTCACCTCATTTCTGATTGTTTCATGCCAGTACTGTTTGTCTCCTGTTGATATACTTCAATTGCCAATATCAAACACCACTAGTAACATACTGAATTCTAGGCTTCATGTGCTCTTAAAATACCTTCATGGCCCCACTCAAGAAAAGGAAACATGCATATGTCAACAGGAAAAATGTCACTCTTAATTGGCAAAGATCAGCTCTCATAATTCCAATACTGGCAAATCAGGAAGAGCTCACAAAATAAAAACTCTGTCTTGTCTGAATGAATTTGGGGAAACGTCTAGTCTGCCTGCTGGTTCCCAAAACATCTAAATTAGTAGTTCCCTGGTGTGGCAATGAAAGAACATCACTGGACTGCTAACAACAAGGTTGGGGGTTCAAACCCACAAGCCTCTCCTTGAAAACCCAATACAGGGTCACTATGAGTCAGAACTGACTTGATGGCACTTAACAACAAACAATAGTACATCTAGTATAAGCAGCTATGAACTTTTCTTGGTCTGCCTGTGATTAGAGTAAATGAAGCCCTCTTTGAATAGAATATACTTTTTGCATCATTACTACAAAATGGATGCTTTAACTGTTTTCCCTAATTTTGAGATGTGCCCCATCAGCAAATGAAGCTACGGATAATAACAGTGTGAAAAATATGTATTATAGAACACTTAATTGTGCGTATGAGGAACCTACACATAGACCAAGATGCAGGCACACTGAATGGCTTAAAATCAGGAAAAGCATGTGCTAGAGTCATATGCTTTCACCATGCTTATTCAATCTGTATACTGAACAAATAATTGGAGAAACTGGATTATATGAAGAAGAATGCGGCATCAGGATTGGAGGAAGGCTCATTCATTATCAACCTGTGATATGAAGATGATACAATCTTGCTTGCCCAAAGTGAAGAGGACTTAAAGTAGTTACTGATAATGATCAAAGACCACAGCCTTCAGCATGGGTTGCACCACAATTTAAAGAAAACAAAAATCCTGACACCTGGTCCAATAAATAACATCATGATAAATGGAGAAAAGATTGAAGTTGTCAAAGACTTCATTTTGCTTGGAATCATAATCGGAACACTCTGCAGTTAAGAAATCAAATGACATACTACATAAGGTAAATCTCCTGCACAAGACCTTTTTAAAGTGTTCAAGGTCCAAGATGTCAGTTTGAGTACTAAGCTGTGCTGGACCCAAATCATGATAATTTGAATAACCTGTTATATTTGCAAAATGTGGACAATGAGTAAGGAAGACCACAGAAGAACAGATGCTTTGGAGTCATGGTGTTGGAGGAGAGTATTAAAAGTACCCATGACTGCTAGAAAAACAAATAAATCTGTGTTAGAAAAAGTGTACCCTGAATGCTCCTTAGAAATCAGGATGGTGAGACTCTCATACTTTGGACATATTATCAGGAAGGACTGGGAGTACTAGAATGGTACTATAGGATAAACACTAGTAAACCCACCACACTACTTCTCAGAAACCCTATACAGAAGGTTGCTATGATTTGGAACCAACTCAGTGACACTTAACAACACACAACATCAGGAGGGCCCAGTCTCTGGAGAAGGGCTCCATGCTTGGTAAAACAGAGGATCAGCATAAAAAAGGAAGATTCCCAACACAACGGATTGGCACAGTGGCCGCAGCATTAGATTCAAGTGTGTGAGGATTGTGAGGATGGTGCAAGACTGGGTGGTGTTTCTTTCTGTTGTGCACAGGCTTGCAATGAACCAGCTCTGTGTATTCACAACACTGTGGGTCTGCTGAAAGCCTTTTTACACTACATTTTAACCTTACAATTTTACTTGCTGTAATACTTTCTATTGGAATGCGAATAGGTGCTAGTAAAATGGAAAGGTCAAGTGGAATATTGACTTCTTAACATCAGTTCAGAAAAGTGATATTTCAGTTCATTTTGATTAGGTACACACTATATCTGCTTAAAAGTATATCCCAAGAAGCAAAATTAAAACCTTATATTGTGCTAGGACCAGATAGCTTCCTTATGCAGGATATTTGTAGCTTCCTACTTATTAGGGACTTGAAGAAAAGTATAATTTAAAATTAGCATTTTGTTATGGAAATCATCTAATAATCCTTTAAAGAGTATATTATAAAACTTTTGAAAAGCATGAAACCGAGATAGGAAAAGCAACCCTCCCCTATTAAGCATAATAATAGCTTGGTAAAATCATTCTTAGAAAATTAAAATGTCTTTTAGCTCCATTAAATTACCTGACTCTCTAAGTGACCTTAAGCTCATTTAAACAATTAAAAGATTCAAATATTTACCTGCCAAAATGTTATAGCATAACAGACAATGAAATGAATGCAGTTATATACAGTCCTTATATTTCTGGGTGTACTTAATTTAGCTAACATTAACATTATTCCCTCACTTATGCTTGTATACACTTTGAGTCGTATAAGGTTAAGGACTCAAGAGTAATCATAAAAACTATTGACTGCTATTCATGCTATTATAATACCCTTTCTTTAAAACAACTACCAATAAATTTCATTATAAAAAGTTATTCAAAGGGTTAAAAACATATTAAATGCCAAAGAATTTGCCTGACTCAAACTTCTAATAAAGAAGAGAATAGGCTTTCTTTCTGAATTATTTAAATCTTTACTAACTGAGCATTGAACCATGAAATTAGAAAAGTGTTATTAGAAGTATTCTCTGATTTCTATAAAAGTTGGAGCCCAGAATGTATCAAACCATAGTCTTTAACTAGACTAGTTAGAGCAATAGGTTTTTAATCCCAAATACAGGGCTTCTACTGATATAAAGGTCATAATTAAAACTCTGCCCTGTAGCTTGGTGATAATAAAATTGTTATTACAGATCACACGGTTTCATTTAGAATATGTGAGCTACATGTTTTAATTTTAATTTAGACAAATATCGTCTTTAAAAAAAAAAAATCTTTAAATGTCCACTAACATGCTAACACAGAACCTTTCAACCACTAATTAGGTAATAATAGTGACTAACTTTAAAGTATTAATTTTAATAATTTGAATTATCTGTATTTTACAGAATTGTTGTGTGTTGTTGAATCAACTCGGACTCACAGTGATCCGATAGGATAGAATAGAACTGCCCCGTAGCATTCCAGGGCTGAGTGGGTTTGAAGCAAAAGGTCGGCTGTTCAAACTCACCAGCCACTTCTCAGAAACTCTTTACAGGGTCGCTATGAGTCGGAACTGACTAGACCTAGACCGGCACTTAACAATAACAACAACAATCGTTACTATTGTGACATCTTTCTTCTGTGACGCAGCTGGTGGGTTCGCACTGCCGACCTTTCAGTTAGCAACTAAACCCGTAACCAGTATACCATCAGGGCACCATTTTAGTGTTGCTGTTTTCATTTCGTGCTGTGAGTCAGTTCTGATTCATAGCTACACTGTACAGGGTTTCTGAGGACTGGCTAGTAGTTTTGAACAGCCAATCATGCAGTTTGCAGTCCGGTACTTATCGTACAGCACCACACACCACACCAGGACTTTTTTTTGAGGTTTGTTGTTGTTCTTCTTAAGTGCCTTTGACGACGCTATCTGTATAGGGTTTCCAAAGAGGGTCTGGTGTGTTTCAACTACCAACCTGCGGTTAGCAGTCTAGTGCTTAAACTACACAGCCATCCCAGGACTCTTTTTTAGGTTTAACATCTATGAAATATAAATTGAAATTAGACAGTTGTAGTCCAAAGAATAATAAAAAAAAAATCCTAATCCTGAACGATTACAGCCTTGTGTGTAGTTGTTGTTAAGAGATGTCAAGAGGATTCTGACTCATAGTGACCCTGTGTAGGGTTTCTGAGGATCGGCTTGTGGATTTGCATAAAATAAATTTAGGCATCATAGATTAAAAAAAAGGCAAATTTAACTTTCACATTTTAAATCTATTTATCCAAGAAACTTCACTTAGTGCAACTGGCATGCACAGATCTACAGCTGATAAGCTGGTGACTGTCCGCAGATGAGTACCCTCAGCGGCTCAATCTAGTCTTTGGTAATCATAATTGCAAGTTCTATGTAAGTTCCCATACTGTACCCCAGACACAGTGCTATGATGTTCACATGAATTGTTACAGTCAGTCCTCACAGTAACCAGGTGAGACCATGCCGTCTTCTCTGCCAGAGAGGGGCTTGTTAAGTAATTCATTAAGTGCATCAGTTGGAATTTGTCACAAGGCGGCTTCATCTTAAAACCAATATCATAATTGTGACATACTATTGATGTTAGTTGCACCCCTGTGTGCCATCTAGATGTTGTGTTAACAAAGACTGTTTGGGATGGCTCAATGAGGAGGATGCAGCTAGACCTACAATGACAACTCAACACATGGTTTTCTTTTGTAGGAATTTTGGCTATTAGTTTTTCTTTTTTACTTAAACTTACTCTCTGCTTGCATTCTGAAAGATACAAGGAGACATAGGGAGAGATATGGCTGTCCTTGCATTAAAAAATCTCACAATGGTGAGGGAAAGACACGCCACAGTACAAGTTAGACCCAGAAGACATTTCTACTGAATTGCAGAGAATTGGGTATAGCTTTTAGCAAGACCTAAACTACCAGCTGCTCCGCGGGAGAAAGATGAGGCTTTCTACTCCCGTAAAGATTTACGCCCTCGGAAACCCTGTACAGGGTCGCTATGGGTCGGAACCGACTCGATGGCACACAACAACAACAACAACAAAGGCTGACAGATAGGACTAAAATGTATAAAAAGTGCCGCATCGAGGAGACCCCATGCAGCACTGACACAGCAGAAGTAGTGTCACTGAGAAGTAGGAGTGTGCTTAATGTAGAAAGACATGAAGATGCAGTTTAACACCTGAAACACCATTATTCACACCTGACATACCAACTGATTGTTGGCTAGTGGGGATACCTGCTATCTTTCATAAAAGCAGTCATTTGTCTAAGATAATGTGAAATAAAACTGAACAATACAATAATGATGTGGCTACTCATCCAAAGTAAAGAATAATTTTAGGTCTCAAATATTTAATATACAATCAAATAATATATATATTTTAAACATATAAATTAATCCATCCTAATGCAAAACTCTAAAATTACTGATTCTCAAACAAAAATCAAACTACCAGATGAATTACTTATGCATAGTTCTTCACTGTATTATGTACCACAATTAGTTTATCCATTTATCTGTTGATGGGAAATTAGGTTGTTTCTACCTTTTGCCAATGAACAGAGTAATGTACATTTTTTACTGTTGTTAAGTGCTGGTGAGGCGACTTCAAATAACAGTGACCCTGTATAGGGTTTCTGAGGAACGAATGGTGGGTTTGAACTGCAGACCAGTCCAGGGTTTATCATACAGTACCTACCAGGAGAGGTGTGCATATCTGTTCATATCAGTAGTTTTCGCTCTCTGAGATATATTCCTCTGAGTCCTAGTGTGGCGCTGTGGGATAAAGCACTGTACTGCAAAGTTGGATTGAACCACACAGCACTGAAGGCATTTGGGAAAAACAAAATTCCAGGAGTTGACAGAATACAAATTGAAATGCTTCAAAAAACTGATCCAGCACTGGAGGTACTCATTTACCTGTGCCAAGAAATTTAGAATATAGCTTCCTGGTCAACCAATTGGAAGAGATCCATAGTTATGTTCACTCCAAACAAAGATGATCCAAAAGAATATGAAACTATAGAACAATATCATTAATGTCACATGTAAGTAGAAATCTGCTGACTGTATTTCAAAAACTATTGCTTCAGGGCATTGACAATGAGCAGCCAGAAATTCAAACCAAATTCAGAAGAGAACATAGAACTAGGAATATCACTACTGACATCAAATATATCTTGGCTAAAAGCAAAGAATACCAAAAAGACATTACCTTGTGTTTTATTCACTATGCAAATGCATTTGACTGCGTCGAGCATAACAAATTATTGATAACATTGAGAAGAATGGGTATTAGAATACACTTAATTATGCTCGTGAGGAACCTGAAAATAGACAACAGCCAGTCTTTAGACTGAAATAAGGGGATACCGAATAGTTTAAAATAAGGAAAGATGTATATCAAAAGTTATACCCTTTCATCATGCTTACTCAATTTGTATGTTGAGCAAATAATCTAAAAATTATATGAAGAAGAATGTGGCATCAAGATTGGAGGTAGATTCATCAACAACCTGTTTGCTGATGACACACCCCTTCAAGCAAAGAAGACTTGAAGTACTTACTGATGATGATCAAAGACTACAAATTTTAGTATGGATTGCTCCTCAATGTAATGAAAATGAAAACTATGAATATGGTGGAGCCTACAGTGGGGCAAAATGATAAAAACTTCATAGATATTATCAAACGTCTTTAAGGAAATGAGTTGCTGGGCCTAGGGGCTCAGAAACACCATGGTCAATTGGCATAAAATAGTCCATAAAGACAATGTTCTATATCCTACTTTGGTAAGCAGTGTCTGGGATCTTAAAAACTGATGAGCAGCCATCTGAGATACAGCCATCAATCTCTTCATGGGCAGAAGAAAGACGAGTGATGATAATTGAAGATGCTTGAAATGAATTAGTTCAATGGATTGATGGAACATACCAACATCAATCTCCAAAACTCTGAGGACCAGAACAATTAGATGGTGTCCAGCTACCACTACCAACTGCTCTTCTAATCACATTAGAAGGCCCCGGATAGAGGGAGAAAATTTGGAACAAAACTCAAAATTATAAAAA
>NW_006408955.1:1067931-1068499 GCF_000296735.1 Chrysochloris asiatica
TCATAGTGAACATTTAAAAATAAATTAAAAGGAAGAAAAAACAAAAATTAAATGACATATTAAATTCAGCAAATCTGCTGCCAAGAACTAAACAGGGGCCCTTTCCAAGACTGAGACTCGGTGGGAATGCACGCTCTGATTCGTGACCACATGCATCATCGATGGGGAGAAGTGGGATAAAGGCAGCAATGAAGCGGCGAGCTAAGCCATACAATATTCAGTGGGCTTCTGTGGACCCAGTTGGGGACCTGGTTGGCAAACAGTGTGAGGAGACCTGGGGACTCCTGGGCCCAGAGTCAGTGGCATGGCCACGGAGGATTCAAGTGGAGAATGGAGCTGCCGGCTGATGGGAAGAGAGGGCATGTGCACAAGTACACCCACACTTGCAGATGGTACCCACGTGACCTGGACCGGATGACTGGATGATCAGAGCTCAACCAGGAGAAGAAAGAAGAGGGTGGTGGGAAGGGGAAAGATTGAGCTGATACAATCTGATGAACTTGACCTATACCTACAAATGCAGTGACTCAAAAGAGGCAACAAATCCTTACAGCAAGAAACATTCCCA
>NW_006408955.1:1069367-1073639 GCF_000296735.1 Chrysochloris asiatica
AAAAAAAAAAAAGAGCTAAACAGCAAAGATATTACTTTAAGGACTAAAGTGTACCTGACCCAAGCTGACCAAGGTATTTTCAGTTGCCTCATATGCATATGAAAACTGGACAAAGAATTAGAAAGACTGGAGAAGAATCAAGCATTTAAATTATGATGTTGGTAAAAAGTATTGAAAGTACCATGGACTGCCAAAAGAACAAAGAAATCTATCTTGGATGAAGTGCTGCCAGAATCCTCCTTAAAAGCAAAGATGGCAAATTTCCCATTTGGTCTGAGTCAAACCCACATCTACTACCGGCAAGGCATTCTACAAAATCATTTAAATTGTTCAACTGTACTTGCAGTAAATTTAACACAGACCTATGGACCTGAAGGTTTATGTCGTTTACTACAAGTACAGCACCTGAAGGAAGTCCAGGTGGGACTGAAGGATAAACATTAGACTATTAATTGCAATGTTGACAAACCTACGAGATGCACCATGGGAGAAAGATGAAGCTTTCTGCTCCTGTAAAGATTTATAACCTCAGAAACTCTATACAGGGTGCTATTAGTCAGAATAGATTTGATGGCAATGGGTTTTTGTTGTTGTTTGTTTGTCTACATACCTGAGCCAAGGAAGTTGTCTTGGTGGTAATGTGTCCTCAAGTGCATTCTGCCTCATAGCAATCTGATAAGGCAGAGCAGAATTGCTCCATGGGGTTTCTGAGACTGTAATATTTCAGAAGTATATCACCATGTCTTTTTCCCACAGAGCTGTTGGTGGAGGTCTGAACTGCTGACTATTTGGTTGGGTGCTTAACCATTATGACACCAGGGCTCCTTTGGATGAAGGGAAGGCAACATGTAATAAGAAAGTCATCAAAAAAATGAGGGTGGCAAAGGAAGACACTAGAGGACTACAAGGGCCAAAGGTCACAGAGGTTACTATTGTTAAATGCTGTCGAGTAAGTTCCCACTGATAATGACCCTTTAGAAGGTTTCCAAGGAGTGACTGGTGGGTTTGAACTGTCAATCTTATAGTTAGCAGTCCAATGCTTATCCTTCAGTGCCACATCGAGACTCCACATAATAGTGTATATAAAATCTTGCAATAAATTCTCTACAAGTAGATGCATAGATAGACACACAAACAGAACAGGTGTGAGAAGGAGAATAAGACTATGCCCAAGAATATATCTAGGTTTGATAGACAATATTTGTACTGTGTGGCACTGTAGGATAAAGCACTGGACCACAAGGTCAATTTGAACCAGATGGTCAGCAGTTCAAACTCACAAGCCACTCCTTGGAAACCTTTTACAGGGTCACTATGAATCAAAACTGACTTCACAGCACTGCACTTAACAACAACAGTGTAGTACTACTACTACAAATATGCCCATGGTTATAGTAAAACATGTGGGCGGGTGTGTGTGTGTATGTGTGTGGAAAATTACTAAAACATCATGTTGCTGTTGTTGTTAAGTGCTATTGAGTCAGTTCTGACTCATAGTGACTTTGGATAGGGTTTCCAAGGAATGGCTAGTAAGTTTGAACTGCTGACTTTGCAGTTCAAACTGACCTTAGAGTCGAATGCTTATCCTATGGCACCACACCAGGGTTCCATAGCCATAGCTAAACATCTTGAAGGAATATTTCTCTGGGACTGGGTGCTCAGAGCATAGTCTTGGGGGACACCAAGTTCAATTGGCATAACAAAGTCTACAAAGATAATGTTCTAACTCCTACTCTGGTGAGTATAGAATGGGGTCTTAAAAATTGGTGAGTGGCCATACCAGAAAAACTAGGTGGTGCCTGGCTACTACTGTTCCAAAAGGGATCATGTTAGGGGGTCCTCAATAGAGTAGGAAAAAAATGTGCAACAAAAAAGAAAATATCTTTTTAAATGCCAGGATTACAGATCTGACACACTGGTAAAACCTCAGAGGTAATGACCCTTACACACCTTGTTGTCCTGGAATGAAACTCACCCTTATAGCTCAGCTTTTAGCTCAATAATGAGTAGTCTGATAAGGCAAACAATAACACCAGGAGGTACACACTCCTTGAAACCATAAGAGATTTAAAAGGACAACATATTCTCGTGGATAAATCTCAGAAGGTAAAGGGATAGGAAAGAAGGACAAATGGAAATAGTAAACACAGGAAGGTAGTGAGAAAAGTGCTGTTATAGTACAGATATTACAATCAATGTCATAAAGCAAACTGTGTATGAATTATTGAATATAAATCTAATTTGCTCTGTAAACTTTCATACAAATCTCAAATTCCAAGAGAGACAGACAGAATAAAACAAGAAGAACAAATTTGGAGGCCTCAAACTCTGTGACTTCAGAACTTACTAGTAGGCTATAATCCTAGAACATGATGATATCTGCAAAATAATAGGCAAATAGAACAATAGAAGAGAATAGAGAGCCCAGAAGTAGGCCCAGCTAGACCAAGTCTATTCATCTTTGGCAAAGGAGTAAAGGCAATTTAAGAAGATCGTTTTGATCACATATGGTGCTGGAACAATTATATATCCATATACAAAAAAGAAAAAGTGCAGCAGGAATTCTCTCATTCATTGCTAATGGGAATGAAAAATGGTACAGTTACTTTGAAAAACAGTTCAGCTGTTTTTCAAAACTAAACAGTCTTGCCATATAATCTAGCAATCACACACCTAGTTATTTATCCATCTGAATTGAAAATTATGTTGACACAGAAACCTGCACATGAATGTTTATAGCATCATTATTAGAAAATACCAGAAAATTGGAAGCAACCAAGATGTTGCTTTCAATTGGTAAATATATAAATAAACTGTAGTTCATTGGTACAATGGGACACTATTCAATGATAAAAACAAGCTATCAAAGCCAAAAAGGACAAGGATGAATCTTATATGCACATTGACAGTCAGAAAAAAAGTTACATACTGAATGATTCCAACCATATGATCTCCTTTGAAAGACCAAACCAGAGAGACGTTAAACAGATTTTAGGTAGCCAGGGGCTTGGGGAGGGGTAGATTACTGAATAGATAAAGCACAGAGGAGTTTTTAGATTGATGAAACTCCTATCTTTATTACAGAGGTGAATACAAAGGTATTTTGTGTGATACATCAAATATTTGTTAAAACACATAAAACTTTACTGACAAAAAGTTAACTTTAATGTGTGCAAATTTTTTAAATCATTGAAAACTCATTAAGGAAAAGGGGAGATGAAATCCCAGAATGGAAAGAATCAAATGTTTTGCAAATGTATGGAAGAAACTCACTGACACAAACAATTTTGTAAGTAAATGAGTTGTTGTTGCTAAGTTGTTAAGTGCCATCAGGTCAAATCCAACCCATAGTGACCCTGTACAGGGTTTCCAAGGAGCAACTGGTGAGCTTGAACCATTGACCTTGCAGTTCATATGACTTTACAGTCTGACGCATTAACCCACAGTGCCACACCAGGACTCCCAAGTAAATGAATGGTGGCGGTGGTGGCTGTGTGCCGTGGAGTTGGTTCCAACTCATAGCCACCCTATACAGGTTTCCGAGGCTGTAAATCTTTACCGGAACAGAACGCCTCATCTTTCTCCCAAAGAACAGCTGGTAGTTTCGAACTGCTGACCTTGCAGTTCACAGCCCAATTCATAACCACTATGCTACCAGAGTTCCTTAAGTAAACAACAATAACAACCCCCATGGGAAACAACAGTATCAATGAGAGTACAGGTTTATTTTTTGCCTTTAGTTTTATAGTATCTACTCATTTACTTGAATTGTTGTTGTTTTAGATGCCATCGAGTCGGTACCGACTCATAGCAACCTTATGCACAGCACAATGAAATACTTCCCAATCCTGGACCAACCTCACTAATGTTGCCACACTTGAGTTGATCAATGCTACTACTTGGCCAATCCATCTCGTTTGGATCTCCCTCTTTTTCTCTGACCCTCAACCTTACCAAACATGATATCCTTCTCCAGCAACTGCTCCCTCCTGACAATATGTCCGAAGTATGAGACACGAAGTTTGGCCATCTTGGCCTCCAAGGAGCACTCTGGCTGCACTTCCTCCGAAACAGATATGTTGGTTCTTTTGGCAGCCCATGGCACTTTCAATATTCTCCTCCAACACCATAGCTCAAATCAATTCTGTATCAATTCTTCTACAGTCTTCCTTATTTACTGTCCAGCTTTCATATACATATGAGGTTACTGAAAATACCATGGCTTGGGTCAGGTGCCCCTTAGTCCTTAAGCTGACATCTTTGCTCTTCAAC
>NW_006408955.1:1074574-1080988 GCF_000296735.1 Chrysochloris asiatica
ACCTTGGACTTTCTCCTTCAGTATCATTGGCTCTTGATCATATGCTACCTCTTGAAATGGCTGAACATTAATCATTTCCTTTTGGTACAGTGACTCTGTGTATTCCTTCCATCTTCTCTAGATACTTTCTGCATCATTCAATAATTTGCCCAGAGAATCCCATGGGGGTATGGATTAGCTATTCTGATACTGCTATGCATGTACACTGAAATTAAAGGATTATATAAATGGATGGTAGATGGTGGGAGCCCACTATTGGTGTGGGAGGTTACAGATAAACAATGGATGAGAGGCTATTTGACAACAGATTTGAATTGGAGTTATCACAACAAATTTATGTTTAGGTTGATATAGACACAGATGATTACATATAGAATTATTTTTTAAAAAGTCAAAGTCACTGCCATTGAGAACTTATATAGGATTCCTGAGGTTGAAATGTTTAGGGGTGCAGAAAGCCTCCTCATTCTCCCTAGAAGCTGCTAGTGGGTTTAAACTGTCAATCTTGTGGTTAGCAAACCAGTGCTTATCATACAGAGCCATGGGTTAGTATTATATCCCCTAGCTCTAAGAAGCCCTAGAAGCAAAGACTCCCAGTAGCAATGAGTACACCCAACACTCGGATCTATGTGACAATTCACTGATAAAAGGAACCAGACACCTTTAAGTGACTGATTACAGGATTAGAGCCAGAACTGTACAAGGTGAACAAGGAGTATCTTGTAGTGGCTGAAAGTATAGAAGTGCAGAAAATACAAAAACAAACTACAAAATGCATACCCATAAGTAATTATGGGGGTTTGCCAGAGGAATGTAGACATCAACTGAAAGAGTACCCAATGACCAATGCGGAAACCAAAGCAATTTTTTTAGCTAAAAAATAAATAAAATGTATTAGGCTATAATTCAAAGTATAAAACACATACCCATGTGTCCATACTAACAGAAATAGCTGAATAAATAAATTAAAGAAATGGATACAAAGAAGGATTCATGCAGAAGAATCCAAGTAATTCATGTAGCTACTTTACCCTTAAAGACGTGGACCATAATTCCCCACTTCTTAAGTGGGGCCTGCACATAAGGGCTTCCAAAAAGTACAGCATGGAAAGGGAAGGGGAGGGAGGAGGTAACTTTAGAGTGGAGGAGTCTGATAAACACTACCTCAGATCAGGTAATCAAGGTTAACATCAACAGTGATTAATCATATTGACAGTTGGTACCCTGGATGTCTGTCAGTTTGTTGTACTATGTTGACTTGAGGGTTGCTGGGGTGCTGGCAGCTAGTCAAATACCAGCAGGGTCACCCATGATGGATAGCTTTTAGTGGAGTTTCCAGACCAAGACCAACTAGGCAGAAAGTCCTGTCAATCTACTTATGAAAATTAACCAGTGAAACACTATGGATTACAGAATATTTCCAAGACCTCAACTCAGTTACTTTGGATGTGTCAACAGGAGGGAATGTTGCCAGAAAAGGGGACCATGTGTGGTAAAGTAGAGGGCCATCAAAGTCGAGGGAAACCCTCGATGAGATGGGTTGACACGAAGGTTGTTAACAATGGCCTACCACATACTAAGCATCCTAAAGATGATGCAGGGCCAGCAAGGATCCATGTGGCTATATATGGGGTTACCAAGAACCAAAGTTGACTTGATGACAACTAACCACAGCATCTTTGAAATGATGGGTTGAAAATTGCACTTTGTCTCTGTGGTCTTCCTCCAGAGTATGAGTTGGGGTGGGGGTAATTCCATTCTAATCATAAGAAAAACATCAGAGAAATTCCATTGAGGGATGTTCTAGGAAATATCTGACTGTTGGTGCTAAGTGATGTTGAGTTGGTTCTGACTCATAGTGATCCTGTGTAGGGTTTCCGAGGAGCACTTGGTGGGTTTGAACTGCCGACCTTGTGATTTACAGTACAGTGCTGATCCTACAGTGCCACACCACTGAGGGGCATTCGATGAAATATCTGACTAGTACTCCTCAAAACTGTTGAAGTAAAAAAAAAATCAGGAACATTAAAAAAACTGACACAATCAAGAGCAGTCTAAAATGACATGAAAACTGAGTAAAATATACTATTCTAGATGAGATCCTGGAACCAAAGCAGGGCATTAAGAAAAGCTGAGACTATTCAAATAAAGTATGGGCCTGAGTTAATAATGTATCAATGGTGGTAAATTCATTGTGACAAATATACCCAGCTATTGTCAGTGGAGAAGGATATCATGTTTGGTAAGGTGGAGGGTCAGAGAAAAAGAGGAAGACCCCCCAATGAGATGGATTGGCCAAGAGGCAGCATGGATGGACTCAAGCGTGGCAACAGTAGTAAGGTTGGCCCAGAATTGGGCAGTGTTTCATTCTACTTTGCATAAGGTCGCTATGAGTTGGTACTGACTCGATGGCACCTAACAACAACAACAACTGTAAGATATTATTAATAGGAGCAACTGCGTGAGGGGTTTATAGGAACTTGATGTATTTTCAACACAATAATGCTTTAAATCTAAAATTTCTCTGAAATATAAAGCTTGTGTAAAAAACAAAAAACAACCTGGCCTAGCTTTACTCCTAGCAGTTGAGCTGTAAGTAAACCAATAATGAAGTATATTAGTTCTCAAACAAACGCCTGATTGCAACATTTATTTAAATATTACATAAATGGATTAAATATGTATGTATGCAGGAAGAATTGCTTCTATATAAAATAAGTTTAATATTCTGATGCTCAAAAACTTGCTGCCTAGTTACAACAAATTGTACTATAAAAGATTATGAAAAATATTGCAAATATCTTAATGAATCTTTTCTTGGATTGCTTCACAATAGTCTTTAACTTATTTCAGCATTTTAAGGAAGTTTGAAAAGAAAATTTTCATCTAGAAAGTTTTATGGCTGTCATTTATACAACAAAGAGCAAAAAGAGCAGTGTACCCACACACCAAGAGATAACCTTGGTCCTTCCTAGCCTAAAGTGATTGGACATTTATATGCTTATCTGCTATTTTAACTAAACCTTTACTGTCTGCTGATATTCTAGACTTTCTGCCTCATGTAGCTCCTGACTTAAGACAAGGATGTATTGTAACAAGTCCATGGTAAACTGATTTTGATATAAGTTGAATACCTCATGAATTTTCTTTTTACTTTTTTCATTACTATTGCCTTTTATTAATTTTATAAAGATAAAATACCTTTTGAACTCCAATCTTTATTTGTCTTTGGTGGTTGGAAACAATACATATAAACTTTTGTTGTTGTCAGGTGCCTTGAGTTGGTTCCAACTTATAGCGACCCTGTGCACTACAGAATGAAGCACTGCCCAGTCCTGTACCATCCTCACAATTGTTACATTTGAGCCCACTACTACTGCCTCTGTGTCAATCCATTTAATTGGGTGTCTTCCTATTTTTCACGGACCCGCTATTTCACCAAGCATGATGTCCTTCTCAAGGGACTGGTGACCCCTGAAAACATATTCAAAGTACAAGAGACAAAGTCTTGCCATTTTCATTTCTAAGGAACATTCTGGTTATACTTCTTGCCACACAGATTTGTTTGTTTTTGTGGCAGTCTGTGGCGCCTTCAGTATTCTCCTCCAACATCATAATTCACATGCATTGATTCCTCTATGATCTTCTTTATTCACTGTCCAACTTTAACATGCATAAGAAGCCACTGAAAATACCATGGCTTCGGTTAGCTTCACCTTATATCTTAAACTGACATCTTTGCCCTTAATACGTCATTTGATATCCTGACTGCTGTTTCCATGTGTAAATAGTGAATCCAAGAAAAATGAACTCTTTGACAACTTCAATCTTTTCTCTGATTATCATGATGTTATTTATTGGTTTAGTTGTGAGGATTTTCATTTTTTGCGAGGTGCAATCCATACTGAAGACTGTAATCTTTTATCTTCATCGGTAAGTATTTTAAGTCCTCTTCACTTTCAACACAGATTTTTTTGTTCTGTGGCAGTCTACTTTCTAAGTCTGATGTCCTTCTAAAGGGACTGGTCCCTCCTGATAATTAATATATGCCAAGTATGAGAAATGAAGTCTCGCCATCCTGACTTCTAAGGACCATTCTGGTTGTTTGTTTTTCTGGCAGTCCATGGTACTTTAAATATTCTTCTCCAACACCATAACTCAAATGCATTAATTCTTCTATGGTCTTCCTTATTCATTGTTCAACTTTTATATGCATATGAAGCCACTGAAAATACTGTGACTTGGCTTAACCAAACCTTATACTTTACAGATATCTTTGCTCTTTAACACTCTTAGGAGGTCTTTTGCAGCAGATTTGCCAGTGAAATACATCTTATGATTTCCTGACCACTGCTTCATATGTGCTAACTGTGGATCCAAGCAACGTCAATCTTTTCTCTGATGATCATAAGATTATTTACTGGTCCAGTGGTAAGGATTTTCACTTTCTTTTATTGAAGTGCAATCCATACTGAAGGCTATAATTTTTATCTTCATCAGTATTTTAAGTCCTTACAGATACAGTTTAAACTTACAGATATATTTTAATGCATACATATATAAAAAGTATACAAGTCATAAACATTAACTCCAATGATGAAATTAACAACTGATGCTTATGATGATACAAAACATATAAGATCACATGGTGGGCACAATCTGCAATGAAGTTGGCATCAGCATCATAAACAATGAAGTCAGATCATAACAGTTGGTGAGCATGTGCACAGTTCAATTGTTATATGTCGTTAGAGTTGAAATTGCCCAATTTTCTATCTCCTATGACTCCTAGCAGCAACACTGAGTTCAATGCTCACTAAGCCCTACCCTGTATATAACAATATTTTGAACAATAAATCATAATATTGAACATTTGTGAGTGAATATCTGAGAATGAAAACAAAATTAAACTGAACCCACTGCATCAAATCAATTTTGATTCATAGTAACTCTACATAAGGTTGTTATTAGTAAGTGCCATTGAGTCACTTTGTATAGTGCCTGTATAGTGTGTAAGTGCCTGTATAGTGTTTCTGAGGAGCAAGTGTTCAAACCGACCTTATGGTCAAGTGCTTATTCTACAACACCACACCGGAGTCTTTATATAGGTTATCTGAGACTAAATCTCCACAGGAGCACACAGCCTCATCTTTCTTCCACAGAGCAGCTAGTGGTTTGAACTGCCAGCCTTCAGCTAGCAGCCCAACACCTAACCCATCGTGCCATCAGGGTTCCTTTTAGTCCATACAAGAGGACTTCAAAAAGTTCATGGAAACATTCCATTATCTTTCAATTACATTTTCCCACAAAATTTCTGGACCACATTCATGTTTTAAACGATGCTGTTGTTAAGTGCCACTGCGTCAGTTCCAACTAATACGACCCTATATAAGGTTTCTGAGGAGAGGCTGGTGAGTTTGAACAGTTGACCTTGAGGCTCAAATTGACCTTGAGGTTGAGTGCTTATCCTATGGAGCCATACGATGACTGATAATATGTTAGAAAACAGACAGTCCTTCCAAAAATTTGATTGTCTACAGAAAGTACTCTGCTTCAATCTCACATGTGTGAGTCAGGGTCTAGCTATGAATGTTAGAAGTGGATTTTGTCACTCTCCCAGTACACACTGGGATAGAATCTTCCAAAAAGGTGATAAACTTGTACCAAACCTCTACTCTGGATCCTGACTGCCCGTAGTCTTTGCTCATGAGGGACACTCGATTTCGCTGTCCAGCTGCCAGAGATTGCCTGAACATTGCATATTTCTCCTTCTTAATCTATTTTAAGGGCAGGATCCAGAGACTTCCTGAGTCACTTGTCCCTTCTGAAAGGAATACACAATCTGAATGCCAGGAAGCTTTTCTCCCCATGATAGATGAGGGCCTATTGTTGGCTAAGCATGGCTACCATTAATCATACTGAAAGCAAACAAACTTCCAGAATGTTCCTTGTTCCTGCTTAGAGAGTCTGCTATATGTGACTTCATCTTCTGAACCTGGTGTTCCTTCTAGCAAGTTTCTAAGTGCAGGAAGTATGTTAACCAGTTCACCATATCCTCCCCATCCCCACCCCTGTGGATTTCTTAAAACTTCAGTATTAAAATTTTCAGAAGGGAAATTTTTAGCTTCCACAGAAATAGAGGAATACTTTTTTAGAGTGATAAAAATTTTTATTTTGTTTTGGGTAAAGAAAAGTAAAAGGGATGTTTTAAGTGTGAGAGGAAAGTGTGTGGGGAAGAGTATCTGGCTTCCTACGTCTTTTTGTGAGCACCAAGGTAATGCTGGTTTCTGGATTTGCCTACTAAGGCATTTCTGAGCCAAGACTAGAAAATTCGAGCCTAGGACCAGAATCATGCACTAGTTATTCCTGAAAGATGAGTCTATTTGTATTGGAGTTGATTATCAAGGTCTTAAA
>NW_006408955.1:1081673-1107893 GCF_000296735.1 Chrysochloris asiatica
AGTTGATAAAAGGAGTTGTTTATTGCAGGAGTAGAAACGTTCAACTTTCTCACACAGGGTAGCTGGTGGGCTCAAACTACTGACCTTGTGGTTAGCAACCCAGTGTTTATCTTACAGAGCTACTATGTTCTCCAAAATCTCATTAGATGTTTCAAAATGCTGAAAGCAAAGATATTTAAATACATTTTTATGGAGTAGAAAAGAATTCTGCAAAGCACTGAAACATGGGGTGTCCAATGGTACAAGACTGAGAATCCTTGCTATCACTGAGACCTTTGTGGATGGTGCCTTTATCTCTTCCACCTCATGGGCATCTAAACATGCCAGAAAAGGAGTCCTGCATGGTATATATTGAATACACTATGGACTGCCAAAAGAATTAACAACTTGGTCTTGGAAGAAGTATAGCCATATGCTCCTTAAATGCAAGGATAACAAAATTCCCCCCTACATACTTTGGACATGTTATTAGGAGGGGCAAGTCCCTGGATAAAGACATCATGTTTGGTAAAGCAGAGCATCAGTGAAAAGGAGGAAGATTCTCAACAATGGTTACAACGATGGTCTCAAACATAACAGTGATTGTGAGGATGGCTGTTGTATATAGGGCCATTGTCAGTTAGAACTGACTCCACAGCACTGAACACCTAAAATAACAGGAGTCAGTGAGCACACAGCAGGCATCTAATAACAGCTTATAGTTTACAGTGACTCTCAACAGCACTGTTTAGTCTTTGGGGCCAAGTACAAGCCCTTCTGTTGGTACGTCATGTCACAAGTAGGAGGCCTACTAAAGTGATTTTTTTATGGCATTTTTTTAAATCATTCATTTACTTTTTTTTGCAAAAATAAAAGTAACAGTTCCAATTACTGTGAGCAAGCATCTTCTACCTTGTCTTATGAGTCAAGAATTTCATTTTTAGAAACTATTCCTGAGTCACTAAAGCCCTCAAGCATAAAGGCACATCACCATGGATTTTCCACTGATGGAGATAATGCATTAGTATATAGAAATTCTTATGCCCTTTTTACATTTTCTGTCAAAAATGGTTTTCTGAGTTGAGAATTTTTTTTCCAGAGCAGGCTCTATGATAGCTTAGACTCACTCTCTTATGAATAGGCAAACATAACACATGTTATTAGATGCAGTGAGGATGATTTTTGCCTCATAGTGATTCCATGTGACACACCAGGATGGCCTCATAGGGTTATCTTGGTTGTAATCAGTATGGTTGTAATTCCTTGGAGTTGCTGGGTGGGTCTGCACTGCCAAACTTTTGATTAGAAATTTAAGGCTTAACCATTGTGCCACCAAGGTTTTTAAAATAAAAAGGGCTACAATTCAGAATTTCATGCAGATCATTAGAATAACATAACCTCCAATTCTTCTGGTAAAATGTCTTTAATATTGTTGGTGATGCTTCTTGGTCATTGGTTGCATAGACAGGGAGGGGAAGGGGGAGGAGGAGTGAGCAGTGGCAGAGCTAGTATCCCTGTCAACACTCTGAAATGTCCAGGGCACCCAGGTTCTACTGTAAGTTTGGACACAAATGGTATGACTGTTGGCAATCACAAACAGTCTCGAAGCTTCACTTTTTGTTCTTTGAAAAACGAAGGACGAACAGATGATTACTACGGTTTTCCCATTTGGGACTGACTGTCGCATGGGTAAATAACCAAAAAATGAATGAACAGGCTTAAATCAGTATAACAAAGTTATACATTGTTGCTTAGGAAAAAATGGATCTGGCTCTAAATTCTCTACATGATGTTTTCTTTGTATATTAAAGTACTCTCAAAATTTAATGATGCTTCTGTGAATGTCTGATTTGTCTGTCAGGTGGTAATATTGTCAGAAAAAAAGAAAGCTGTCATAAGCATACACATTTCCCCAGAAGGAGACCTGGTGGCACAGTGGTTAAGTGCTTGATGGTGAAATGAGAGGTCGGTGCTTCCAACCTTTCTTCCATACCTTGGGGGGTAGATGTGATAGTCTGTCTACTTCCCTAAGTATTAGAAGATCAATGTGACAGTTCTATGATGTCCTATAAGGTTGCTATGGTTTGGAATTGACACAACAGTACTGTTGGTTTTTTAAACCATTTCCACAAAACACAATGCACTGTATTTTTTAAATTTGGTTGTTGTTTCATAATATTTTTTAGGGAATATTATGCTAGATGATGTATTAAGGGGAAGCTAAATACCTCTCATAGCAGTATAGAGATTAATAATTTTTATTTTGTTTTTTTCATCATGAATTTCATCATGAAGATTTTGGTTAACTGAGGCCAAATTTAGGTATCAGTGGGTAGAACAAACTGTGCTATGATTTGATTCTATATAAGCTCTCTAAGAGTGCCTGGCTGGTACAGACAAATAAGCCACTAACCAAACGGAGGTTGGAAGTTCAAGTCCACCCAGTGGCAACTCAGAGGAGAGAGTTCACAATCTACTTCTGGAAAAATAAGCCACTGAAACTCTAAGGACTACATGAACATCAGTCTCCAGAGTAATAGATGTTACCTAGCTATCACTACTAACTACTCTGGAAGGGATCACATCAGAAAGTTCTGGATAGAATATGAGAATATTGTAGAATGAAACTCAAAATCATAAAAACAAAAACAAAGCAGGCTTACTGTTCTGACAGAGACCGGCGGAACCCCTCAGTCTATGACCCTTAGTCACTTCTCACATCTAGAAGGAAACTCACCCCATGCCTTAATTTTCAGTCAAATACACAGGTCTATCAATTCTGGTGTGGCGATGAGGATCAGTGCACTGGACTGCAAAGTTGGTTTGAACCCCAAGGTTGGCAAGTCAAGCTCATCAGCGGCTCCTTAAAAATCCTAAACAGGGTCTCGATGGGTTAGAACCAACTGACAGCAAACAACAACATAAGTCAAAGAAAACATTGTTCAAACAATGACTCTAGGGAGGTGTGACATGAAAATCTTGTGAACTCATTTTAAAGAAGAATCAACCATTTGAGATTAGAAGAATCAACCATCTGAGATTAAATGGGTAGTGTTTACCCAAGGACAAAGTTCAGAAGGGTTAAGGAAAGAGGAATGAAAATAAGAAACAAAGGGAAGAAGTTGGATAAGTGATGTTACCATGTGGGAATTGTAATTAATGTCATAAAGTGAAATGTGTATGAGTTGTTGAATGGAAAACTGATTTGCTTTGTATGCCTTCAACTGTTATTGTTATGTGCTATGGATTTGGTTCTGACTCATAGCGACTATGTACAGGGTTACTGAGGCTATACATCTTTATGGGAACAGAAAGCCTCATCTTTTATCGTGGAATAGCTGGTAGTTTTGAACTGCTGACCTTGTAGTTCTCAGCCCAATTCATAACCACTACGCTACCAGAGCTTCTTCAACTAGGTGACAATAAAAAGTTAAAATAAATAAAATTCAATCAGAACAATGGCTTCTGCAGCAATCTGCTGGGTCAGTTAATTCAGGGCAGAGAGGTCAGCTTAGTAAAAAAAAAAAAAAGAAAGAAAGAAAGAAAGAAAGAAAGAAAATCTTATGGAGCACAGTTCTTCTCTGACACACAAAAGTAACCCTGAGTTGGAACTGACTCCAGGGCAACTTTACATATACATTCATATATAAACTTCCCAAACTTAAAATTCCTCTGGTGAAATGTCACACAGGCATTAACTTGATCCACATATTTCTATTTTAAATTGGGAAAAAGAGGCAACGCTAAACACATGAAATAGCCATACTCATTCACATCTCGCTTTTAGTTATCTAATCTAACTGGTTTCCTCCTAAAGTTTATATGATTGATCGCTGAGCAAATGTGGTTTTGCAGGAGAGCAGGAGTCCTGGTGTGGCACTGTAATATAAGCACAGGGATGGCAAGTTCAATGCTTCAAACCCACCAGCCACTTCTCAGAAAGCTTATACAGGATAACTATGAGTTGAAACTGATGCAGCAGCACTTAACAACAACACAAGACTTTCTGAGCATCAGACATTTTTTGGGAGATGGAAAAAGATATGGATGTTTAGCTGTGGGTAGTGAGTGCGTGAGAAAGTTCAAGAAGCAGAAAAGGAAGACTGCAAAGTCTGGGATGAAATCTGTTTGAGAAGTTGCATTCAACAGTGAAATGTAGAGTATATACTATATCCCAGGAGCTCTGCTAGATATAATGCAGTATAAAAACCTGCTGCCAAAGATCTCTTTGAAGTGTTCAAGAGCAAAGATGTCTGTTTAAGGACTAAGGTATTTTAAATTGCCTCATTTGCATGTGAAAGTTGTACAAAGAAAACAGAACTCACTAGAAGGCACCTAACAACAACTGCTAAGGGATAGTTACAATTTTCCCTAGTCAAACCTGCTCACTCTGTGCAATTTTTCTTCTAGAAATACAATATATTGTCAGAACAATATATGAAGGGACTTTAAAAGTTTGCAGAAAATTCCATTATATTTTAATTCCATTTTATCACAAACCTTTAAAACCCCCATCCACATACTGCATTCCAATGAATAAAATCCCTTCAGTATAATGTATTTTGAACTTTTAGGAACAGAAGCCTGTCCCTAAATATGCATTTATAATTCAGCTTTTAAGTGAACTAAAGTAAAATGATAAGGAGCTCTGGTAGCGTAGTGGTTACGAATCGGGTTGCGAGCTGCAAGGTCAGCAGTTCGAAACTACCAGCGGTTCCGTGGGAGAATGATGAGGCAGTCTGCTCCTGTAAAGATTTATAGCCTCGGAAACCCTGTACAGGGTCTCTATGAGTTGGAATCGACTCCACGGCACATAATAACAACAACAACACAGTATAATGATATAGAATTAAAAAACATCATAAATGCTACTACAATATTCATGGAGCCTATATTTTGGACTAAATGATCACATTTATTGAATGATTTGTCCTAGCTCAGGTTACAAAAGGTACCAAAACCAATAACCCAATTCCACACTTGATTTTTTTTTCCTTCAGTTCCCATGAGTTTTTCAAATGCCTTCCTTTTTATTAATTATTACAAACATGTGCTTTGTTGTACTACAGTAGCATTAGATACATTTTAAAAACGAATTCACAAGATTTTCATGTCATCTTTACATATTAAAAGCAGCAGTAGACAGAGATGTGTAATGTAACATAAAGAATTCATCAAGCAAGAAAACAAAATAAACGCACACATGTTGCTAGTTAGAGTAGTGCTAGAGGGGCATGTTGTTGTTGTTAAGTGCCGTAGAGTTGATTCCGACCCATAGTGAACCAGTATAGGGTTTCCAAGGAGCAGCTGGTGAGCTTGAACCGCCGACCTTGCAGTTTGAATGACTTTGCAGTCTGACGCATTAGCTCACAGCGCCATGTGTCCCACCCCAATGTATCCTAAATTCTGTTAATTCCACGTGGTACACTCTACCAATCTTTGAGAATAGCATATCAAGAAGTCTTTTTAATAACCCTCCCACTTGCCTGCTGTTTGCATACATGGTAAGTGGAATCACAACACTGCACGTAATCCATTGAAGCACACGCAACCAAAAAGATATGCAAGCAAGGATCAGAAAGACTGCTCTCTAGGTTCAATTCAGGCTCTAACAACTTGTACTTCACAAAACAAACAGTTTTCTGAAGTTTCTCAGGTCTCTCAGGCAGAAAGAAAATATGCATCTGTCATCCAAAGCAAATATAAATCGTGGCATATACAAAAAAGGGAAGGTCTATCAAACACTTTGTAATCCCAATAATAGCATAGTTCATTGAAGAACTAGATGATTATCTAGGGAAAGCGTACACACTTTTTTTTTTTTTTTTAAGCTGCAGGAAAGCTCTGATGGATTTTGTTTGCTCTTAGCATTTTGTCTGGAATAGTGAGGATGGTAGGCAAACTGGTTGAGGTTACCCTGACTTCACTTCCTTGTAGGGAAGCAGGTACGAGAATCAAAATGTTAACCTGTCAGGGATCTCAAGGTTCCCAGTAGCTGTGGTACCTACAGATAGACACTTAGATTTCAGAAGAATTCAGAAGGGATTTGTGTGATCAGCTTCTATATTATCTCGTCTTGACTAACAGATATTTTTCTCCTTTCTGTTATTGTTATTGACTCCCAATAACTCTCTCTTCTCCCCCCATGTACAAGGGAATGAAAAGCTGCCTGGTTCTGTTAAGGTACATAGTTGGTTGCGGATCAAACCATAGTGATCCATAGGGTTTTCACTGGCTAATTTTTAGAAGATCACCAGGCATTTTTTCCTAATCTCTTAATCAGAAAGCTCCACTGTAATTTGTAGACCATTATAGCAACACACAAACCACTGAGTGGTGGCTGCACTTAAGGTACATTAGCCAGGAATCTCCCACAGAGAAAGGGAAAATTTTACCTTCTTTACCTTTACAAGGTTCAAACCAAACGAAGCTTATGCAATACTCTTAGACAACACACTTCTGTAATATTTTTTCTTAAAGACTTGAAAAAAATATTTTGTGTATCAAAAAAGTGTACAGTTTTAGTTCTATTATATCTCTTTTCAACTCTATTTAAAATCAGTGGGCTTTACCCACGTTGTTGTTGCTAAGTACCATTGAATCAATTCCGACACATAGTGACCCTGTATAGGGTTTCCAGGAGCAGCTGGTGAGCTTGAATTGCTGACCATAAGGTTCAAACGGACTTTGCAGTCCAGCATATTAACCCACAGCACCACAAATATAATTTATCAATTTGCTCTGAAATAATTTCTTAATCCTTTGATGAACACTGGCATGAGCCATCTAATTTGAAAATGGAGAAATCATCAAACTATTTCACAACAACTTTAGAGCAATGCTCTTGGCCTAGCATAGTTGGTCTACTTTGTTTTTGAAATTTTTCTATTGTTTGGACATTTTTTTAGTTCTATAATATTCCCAGGGCCTCTCTGTAACTTCTAACTCTCTTGTGAATATAAAGGAAATAAATCTTTATGAAGACATTTTTGAGAATATTATATTGCTTGGCCAGCAGACAGAACCTTAGGCAAGAGTTATTTTGATGTAACTGCAATGTAAGGAAGTTAATAAAATCTCATTACTATTAAGACTACATTCATATGTACTTTTTCCAACATTGATTGGGTTGTTCTTTTGGCAGTCCATGGTATTTTAATATTCTCTTCCAACACCATAACTCAAATGCCTCAATTCTTTTACAGTTTTCCTTATTCGCTGTACAACTTTCGCATTCATATGAGGTTATTGAAAATATCATGGCTTGGATCAGTCACACCTTAGTTCTCAAACTGACATCTTTACTTGTCAACACTTGAAAGAGGTCTAGTGCAGCAGATTTGTCTAATGCAATATGTCCTTTGATTTCTTGACTGCTACTTCCTTGACTGCTGATGGTGGATCTGAGCAAAATCAAATCTTGGAAAACTTCAATCTTTCTTCCATTTATCTTGCTGTTATTTATTGATCCATTGATGAGGATTTTTGTTTTCTTTACATTGTGGTGCAACCCATCCTGGAGGCTGTGGTTTTTGACCTTTAAGTCCTTTTTACTTTCAGCAGGCAAGGTTGTATCATATGCATATTGCACGTTGTTAATGAGTTTTCCTTGAACCCTGGTTCCACGTTTTTCTTCATATAATCTAGTTTCTCAGATTATTAGCTCAGCTAACATATTGTTTGTCATAGTTATTACATTAAACAAATGCACCTCATTATAAATGGAAAAAAATGTCTCAAGTGTGCTAACCATGTAAACTGTTCATCTAATAAATCCTTTACTGTGGGTGACTAATCCTCTAGTAAAACTCATATTCTGTTCCCTGTAAAACTCAAGTGACTGGCTCATACCAAATAAAGCATTTCTTAAAAACAAATTAAATAAAACGTTAGGCTTGAAATAGACCTAACTGCAAAACAAATGAAGCTGTACTGGGTACACCATCTATTACAAATCTCAGTATGTATTGTAGCTATTTGATATCTAAGTTAAAATAATACATTGCAAACATAGTATGTATATCTCAAACATAATATGTCATCTAGGCATGGAAGCAACTCATTTCTGGTTCTTTTCTTCTTTTTTAAAATTCTGTTCCTTATAAAAATGGACCTGAGTAGATTATTATTATGTTTTATTATCTTCAGTATCTTTTCAAACTGTTCAGTGTTATCTTAAATACTCAAAAAACAAAGAATGGGTCTTCAAGAAACTTCATTTTAGAAGACAGGTAGAGCAGTTTACACATCTACTGGACCTGTGAGATTATTTTGGGGTAAAGGAGACTTTTAAAGGGAGGAAGTCCTGAAAATACAGAAAAAGGACAGCATTGGACAAGATCGATCTGTCTACCAGAAGTTAGTCATAGGGGAGAATGCCAATGATACTGATGAAGAATGGAGAAAACCCTTTTGTTGGTAAGATCATCCATGACCACAGGGAGACAATGACCAAATCAAAAGAAACAGGCAAATTATTTAACAACTCTCACCTGAGATCCTTAAATGAATGATGAAGAATAATAATATTTATTGCCACAAATTTCTGAGATTTAAGTAATGCATGGAAAATTTCAACACATATTTGTATCTTAATTATTGGTGAGTCTTTTGATTATTAAAGAGCTCTGGTAGCGTGGCAGTTATGAGTTGGGCTGCTAACCTCAAGGTCAGCTGTTCAAAACTACCAGCTGTTCCATAGGAGAAAGATGAGGCTTTCTGCTCCACTAAAGATTTACAGCTTGGAAACTCTATGTCGGTTTACTATGAGTGGGAACCAACTCCATGCATACCACCGCCACCACCATTTTGATTATTATAAATATAAGGAGTCCTGCTGGTGCTGTGGGATTAGTATTGGACTAGTTACTGCAAGGTCAATGGTTCAAACCCACCAACCACTCAGTTGGAGAAAGATGAGGCTGCCTTTCCCTGTAAAGATTTACAGCCTGGGAAACCCTATATAGGGTCATTATGAGTTTGAATCTTCTTGATGGCAGTAGGCATTAGTATACCTACTAATACCTGTGTATTACTAAGACCACTGTGAGTGGGAATGAACACAGTGGCAGAGGGTTTGTTATTATTGTTATCTAAGGAGCATTGCTGGTGGTCAAAGCATTTGATAAGAGGTTAGGGGGTTTGAAACAACTAGGACCTCTGGTAGCATACTGATTACGAATTGGGCTGCTAACCTCAAGGTCAGCAGTTCGAAACTACCAGCAGTTCCATGGGAGAAAGATGAGGCTTTCTGTTCCTGTAAAGATTTACAGCCTCCGAAACCTTCTGTTCCTGTAAAGATTTACAGCCTCCAAAACCCTGTGCAGGGTTGCTATGAGTCGGAACTGACTCCATAGCACTTAACAACAACAACATCAAGTGGCTCTATGGGAGAAAGATGCAGCAACCTGTTTTTGTAAAGATTATGGTCTTGAAAATCCTATAGTGCTGCTTTACTCTGTCATACGGTTGCTTTGGGTTGGATGAGGCTCAATGGCAGTGTTGTTGTGCTTGTTTGATTGTTTTGGGTGGATGATACATGGCTATATCGCTAACTCAACAGTTGGAGGGTCCAACCCACCCAATAGTACAGTGGGAGAAAGCCCTGGCAATTTGTTTCCATAAAGATCACAGCAATGAAAACCCTGTGGGCAATTCTACTCTGTCACATGGCGTCACTCTGAGTCAAAACCAACTTGACAGCATCTAACAGCACCTAACAGCAACATTAATACAGTCATTAGCTGAAGAAAGTTTTAACAAAAGTAAGACTTTATTTTTTTTTTAATCTCTAGAGGGATCAGACCAGAATGGTAGCAGCTGGATATTCTCTTAGCAAACACTGGATGGGTTACTATAGAATAAGAAAAACCGGCATTCTCTTTCTTTCTCTAAATTCTTAAAGATAGGGAGATAAGGCCTGCATTCCTGCTGCTAGAATAACACTCCAACATCTAAATATAGCAAAGCAAAACAAGAAGACAGGGCTGTGAATGGGCTTGACTCCTGAGGAAGCTCACAGCAAAACACTGAAGCTGAAAAGGTATTTCCAGCCACCGAAGAATGTCTTTAAAACTGAGTACAACTGATATTTCTACACTATCCATCTTATTTGTTGTGTTTTCATGTACGATTATACTGGGAAATTACTTTGTTTCTATCATTTCAATTGCCAATTAGTCTCTAAAGGACATGAATCATCAATTGATTAATTTATTCAACAAATAATTACAGCAGGTCTCTTATGTAGAGGAAACTCAAGAGTGGGGTTTTCTAACTAAGTGAAGGTGTGGAGAGTTTAACCATAAAGATTGAATCTGGGTATTCAAATCATTTTTGCAGCAGAGTCCATGGGCGTCTCCACTGTCAGGTTTAATGCTAGACTTTGGGGCTACAGGCCTTAGAGGTTTTTGCTCCCAGAAGATGTTCCTGCCATGAGCTCCCAGGCTCCTCTGTTGCCAGTGGGCTATGACTCTCTGGTATCAACACATGCCTTAATTTCTCTGGTCTCAGCTTTCTGGCCAGTTTCCTGACTTCAGAAACTCAGCATTCTCACTAAGAGAGTGTCTATCTGGATGAAATCTGCAATGGGTCACCTAGGAAACTAGATGAGGTTCTGTGTTGAGGACTTAAGTTCTAATCTAGAAAGATGCCTTTTAAAATCCAGATTACCTCCCCAGAAAAGTGATGAAAATCACCATGATTCCTTGGACTGGGACAGAATTCCAGAAGATGGTCCAAGATTTTCCAAATTGTAGAAAACACCCTTTCCATATTTAACAAAGGAATTCAGAATTTCAATGAATACATATCAACCTGGGCTTCCAAATTTGTTCCACCTTTTTCACTTGATTGCTAACCTAGGCAATGTTGTCATTAGGCTAGAAGATGTTAGCTGATGGGATGCACAATCCATTGTAGTACGTACACCTGATAAAACAGGAGATTAAATTATTGAAAGAACAAAAAAAATAGCTGATGATTTGCACTGAGCCACTTCAGAGGTATTTTCTGCACAGGTAAATTGATCAAAAACATACATTTATAGAACGCAAGTGACTTTAGAGAAGTGGCAGGCTTCATTAGTAGTAAAACAAATTATTATTATTAGTAAAACAATTAACTTATCCAACTACCTCAGGGTGACCAAATGCAATATGTCATTATTCTAATAAACTAGCAGAGCAGGTTTGCCTCAGAACCACGGCTTCCCCCAAGAAGGACTGAGTGTGATCCAAAAAAGTAGAAAAGCCTTGCTGTTTGTGCTCTTTAAACCCCAGGGGGAAGCCATTCGCTAGTTCATACCTTTCTGACAAATATGGGAGTGACTGGGTCAGCTATTAACCCCAGATTTCTTTCTTCTAGACCCTTTCCTGGAAAATGAAACTTCAGTGGTGTAGAGGTTAATAATCAAGAGTGGACTATGGGCCTTTTTCTCCTAGCCCTTGTGTCTTGAGGACCTACTGAAGATCAACATCCTTTTCTCATCAGTATAAAGTCTCTTGTTAGGATGAAAATTTTTGTTATTGTTGTTAAATGGAACTGGCATTCCCAATTGACCCCTAAAGGAAAATTTAACTGACTATTGCATCCATTTGTCTGACAGAAAAAGACCCGAAGCAACAATTAGTTAAGAAACTAGGTGGCAATGTAGTATAAACACTGGACCGTGAACCACAGGGTCAACAGTTCAAACTCACCTTGGAAAGCCTATACAGGGTCTCTATGAGTTGAAATTGACCTGAACAGCAATTAACAGTGGACAACAGGTGTTATTTTAAATTACTGGCTGAAAGGACTATTAAAACAGCTATAACAACACAAAAACAAAAACCAAACAACCAAAAACTAGATCTAGTTCTTTCTGTTTTGTGGTGGTGTTGTTAAGTGCCAACTCATAGCGACCCTGTACAGAGTTCCTAAGAAGGGACTGGTGGATCTAAACTTCAGCACTTGAATGCCAATATTGCAGTGCTGACATTGTAGTCAAGCGCTTATCCTACAACAACACCACACCAAGTAACTTAAAAAACGGATGTGATGTGAATCGAATGCTTTCAGCTACCTTCATGGACCACTTTAAACCCTTGCCTAGAATCATCAATATCCCTTAAAACCTGAAATTAAAAAATGTTTATTTGACACCATGTGAGACTTTCTGAAAAGAAAAAAAAAATTTTCCTGCAGAACCCTTGGAATATCCCCCAACTTTTGTAAGAAAGACAGGAAATAGATGACAAAGATTTCTCCAAAACTTAGGTGCTATTAATGCCATTGCCATCCCTGATGCCTAGTGGTGCAGAGTCCTCATGTGTTTTATTTCCAGATAACTAAAGGAGCCTCTTGTAAGGAAGCTAAAGAAAATAACTTGGCAGTTAGGGCTGCTACAGCCGCTATCCAAGTAATTAACCCTCTTAGCAGGTTAGCAGTAAAATATAAACTCCTACAATCAAGAAAACTCATAAACAGAAATGGAAAGTACCTAAATTTAACTCCAAAATTTTAGTATTAAAGAGTACCACCTTAAAAAACAACAACAAACCTACTCAATATTTATGAGGAAGTATTTACATTGGTGGAGTCCTAGTGTGGCGCTCTGGCTTAATGTGCTGGACTGCAAAGTCGGTTTGAACCTCAAGGTTGGCAGTTCAAATTCACCAGCCACTCCTCAGAAACCCTATACAGAGTTGTTATGAGTTGGAACCAACTCAATGGCACTTAACAAAAACAACAACAACAACAATAGGAGGAAAAAATCTGAAAAAAAGCAGGAAAATACCTAAAGAAATCCGAAGATTTATGTAGGACACCATGAGCAGAAATAACTTATGGGTAACGGGAATTCCAGAACAGGAAGAGGAAAAAAAAAAAAAAGCACAGAAAAAGCTCTCATAGAGTGGTTGGTAGAAAGCTTCCCTGACATTATAAAATGTGAGAAAACAAGTGTTCAAGAAGCTGAATGAACCTCAAACAGGACTGACCTCAAAAGAAAACAAGCAATATATAGCATAAACAAACTTTTCCAAAACCAAAAAATTTTCCTGAGAAAAGTTTTGGAAACATGGTAAGTTAGCTACACAGTAAGACTTGCCTTCAAGCAGGACAGACAGATCATGTAGTTTACCATCTGGATACCCACCTCTCCATATCCCCAGCTGTCCTAATGCCAACAGCCATTCTGCACAGCTCCACATGCTTACCCTGCATTTCCCGGCCACTAAGTCAACTGTCAAGGAGCTCTGGTAGCGTAGTGGTTACGAATCTGGCTGTGAACCGCAAGGTCAGCAGTTCGAAACTATCAGCTGTCCCGCGGATGAAAGATGAGACTTTCTGTTCCTGTAAAAATTTACAGCCTCGGAAACCCTGTACAGGGTCACTATGAATCGGAACCGACTCCATGGCACATAACAACAAGTCAACTGTCAGTGCCTATTTTGACAAAATACCATCTGAAATATCTTTCAGAAGGAGAAGATAACTGTTGGGGGTGGGGACAGGATTGGCAAGCATGTCCATGGGAAGTTGTGATCAGGGGAGCAATAAAGTTGCCTTAAATCAACAGGGGGAATATTGTATAGTAAAAAGATCCTCCATCATGAGGTTATTAAGAGACAAACCAGGCCAGCTCCACATATTTTCAAAGCACGTGACTACTTTAATGTTAAAGGTCACTGAGCAAAGGAAGCCATATCTGATGAACAGAGTTATCCTTTATTTTTCCTGTCTTTTGTGGCACTGTGGGTTAATGCGCTAGACTGCAAAGCCGTTTGAACTGCAAGATGGGCGGTTCAAGCTCACCAGCTGCCCCTCAGAAACCCTATACAGGGTCGCTATGAGTCAGAATCTACTTGAAGGCACTTAACAACAACAACAACTCTTGTAAAAGTAGCCTTCAGAATCAGTCTTTCATGATCATTTGACAATTGGGGCAAACAAGGGACTGGGATCTTTACTTCATTTTTGGCGTATAGCCCTCGGACAAGCGATTGCCCCCAAAATTATTAAAGGAATTTGCGGCACCCAATGGGTAAGAATCTAAGTTCCATCTTGTGGACTCTCGGTTTCCCTCATCACACTGAGTTATGCGGCTTTCTCTCCACTTTTAAAATTGCTCCACTGTACTATTAATCTGAAACTACTTTTGTTGTTACTTTAGAGCAGTTTGTGCTTTATGCACAAGAACACAGTATTGGCATAAATCATTATAATAACTTTGGAGAGTAAAAACTATAATTTTAAATAATTTTAATCATTTATCTCCACAAAAAAATCATGTTTGAGAACATACTTATCTGGTCAGCTAGAGAAAATATAAAACACGGATTTCCATGAAAATGATTCATCTGTTATTTTTTTAAAAAAGGTTTACTGGAGATATAGAAATTATGGAAATGAGATACATTTTTCATTCATAAAGAACTGAGAAACAGGCCACTGACTGAAACGCCAAAGAAGACAGTTGATTGACTTGAAAAATAATTGGTATCTTCCCACTTAATCTATATTAATGTAAACAATAAATCTTCTCTTAAACAAAGATTGTGTGAATCTTCATTTATCTTTTATGACAAGAGAGCAAAGGTTACAATTTAATGAATGGAAAGAAGCAACAAGGTCAGTTTTAAAAGCCTCACAGATCAAATGGCTCACATCACCAAAGATTAAAAAATAAAAAAATAAATAAAGCCATAACATGATCATTTCCATTTTAGTGAAACCACCAGGGTCCAGCTGAGGCTTCAAACAGGGAGAAAGTAAGCACCACAATTTAGAAATACAGAGACAAGCAATTAGAATGACAATACCCTTTTAGAGTGTATTCACAAACATATTAATAGGTTTGAATTAGATAGATTTTAAAATACTTTTGAAGCTTTCAAAGCAACAACAATTCCTGGCATTCACTTAGCCTCTAGAAAAAGAAAAGCATATACATTTATTTTATATATGCATTGATTTTCTTCTCTCAAATGGAAGACCTCTGTCATCTAAAAAGGTTATTCATAGATCCAAAGAGCTGATCAGGGTCATTAATAACAATAGTAAACTGATCATCATTCCAATGGGATCTGACAAGTTTCTTTCAAAGTGGATACTAATGTATTGATGCCTGTGAAGTTCATTACAGCAGTAATAAATCATTAGTCTCTGCAAAATGATTTATAAGTTGGTTGAAATGCATTACAATAGACTGTCAAAGAGATTTGCAAGCATAGCAAGCTTCCCTCTGGTACTTCTACCAAAATTGTGATGGCTTAGAATAACTAACCACCAATGGCAACACCAACACAGTAAGAAACACTGACTATGGTTATCTCTTGTTTGTTTAAAAATCAAGTTTTGTTTTTTTCCCCCAGTACACCCTTAGCCTTGCCTTGATTTTCTGCTCTTCTAAAGTTTTCAACATTCTTTTTTGTTCATTATGACCTTTACTAATTAGATTTCTTTTTACCACATAATGCTGAGAGCATTTATAGTCACAATTATCCCTTTAAGATTATTTGCACATATAATGATACACACAGTAAGTACATTTCTAAGCATTTAACATTCTGAGCTAACAGGAGTATGGGCTGAAATGTTTATTTCCAAACATGCATAACAACATGGCTTTAATATTCCTATAATGCTACTAAAGTCCTGCTGTGGCACTGTGGGTTAATGCACCAGACTGCAAAGTCATTTGAACTGCAAGGTTGGCGGTTCAAGCTCAGTAGCTGCTTCTTGGAAACGCTATGCAGGATTGCTATTGATTAGAACCAACTGATGGCACTTAACAACAACAATGCTTCTAAAAGAGATAAATGTGCTTGTGGGTATTGTTTGTCTTCCAGTGAAAGGGAAGATATACGGTAATGTAAAAACAGCATTAAAATTGAAGAATTTTACCAACTTCTTCAGTCTGAAATTGATCAAATATGCAACTAAAATGCATTGGTAGTTACTAGTTATTAGATGAGCAAGTTGGAAACAAAGAAGAGAGATCAGTAGCTGGAAAATATAGCCTTGGTGATAGAAACAATGCTGAAGATAGTATGACAAAATTTTGCCAAACCAATGACTTATTCATTGCAAATACCTTTTTTCAACAACATAAAAGGTGACTATGCACATGGACTTAATCAGATGGAATTACAGGAATCAGATTGATTACATCTAGGGGAAGAGACAATGGAGAAGCTCAATATCATTGGACAAAACAAAGCCAAGGAAAGACTGTGGAACATACTTTCAATTGCTCATATGCAAGTTCAAACTGAAGATGAAGAAAATTAAAACAAGCTAATGAACACCAAACTATGGCCTTGAGTATAACCCACCTGAACTTAGAGAGAAAATTTCAAAAACAGATTTGATGCATTATACAGTAATGATCAAAAGTCACAGTAGTAGAGGGATGACACCAAGAACATCAAACATGAAGAAAGCAAAAGGTCACTAAAAAGACAGGAAATATAGAAAAGACTAAAATGCATGTCAGAAGACACTCTGAAACTTGCACTTGAATGTACAGAAGCTAAAGTGACTGGAAGAAATGATGAAGTAAAGGAACTGAAAAGGAAATTTCAAAGGGCAACTAGAGGAGACAAAGTAAAGTAGTATAATGAAATGTGTGAAGATCTGGGTTTTGAAAATCTAAAAGGAAGAACATGCTCAGCATTTCTCAAGCTGAGAGAACTGAAAAGAAAAGAAAAAAAAAAATTCAAGCCTTGAGTTAGTTGTAACACTGTAGGATTCATGAGCAACTTATTGAATAATGCAAGAAGCTTCAAAAGAAGATAGAAGGTATACACAGAGTCACTGCACCAAAAAGAATTTGTCAATGTTCAATCATTTCAAGAGGTTACCATATGATCTAGAACCAATGGCATAGAAGGAAGAAGGCCAAGCTGCACTGAAGGCATTGGAGAAAAACAAGGTTCCATGAATTGATGGAATACAAATTGAAATGTTTCAGTAGACTGATGAAGCAGTAGAGTCATTCAATTGTCTATGCCAGCCAAGAAATTTGGAAGACAGCTACCTGGCCAATTGATTGTGCGCCCATTCCAAAGAAAGGTTATCCAACACACTGCAGAAATAATTGAATAACATCATCAACACCACATGCAAGTAAAATTTTGCTCAAGATAATTTAAAAAAGAGTTGTAGCAGTACATTGATAGGGAGCTGCCAGAAATTCAAACCAGATTCAGAAGAGAATGTGGAACTAGGAATGTAACTGCTGACATCAGATAGATTTTGGCTGAAAGCAGAGAATGCCAGAAAGATGTTAGCTTGTGCTTTATTGACAATGCAACATAATTCTAAGGTGTGGATCATAAGACATATTGTGAAGAATGAGAATTACATCCATTCAATTGTGCTCACAAGGAATCTGTACATAGATCAAGAAACAGTTTTTCAAAATGAACAAAGGGATAAAGAATGGCTTCAAATCAGGAAAGGTGTGTGCCAGGTTTGTATCATTTATCCATACTTATTGAATCTTTACATTGAGCAAATAATCTGAGAAGCTGAATTATATAAAAAAAGGAACATGGCATCAGAATTGGAGGAAAAACGATTAACTACTTGTGAAATGCAGATGATAAAACCTTGCTTGCTGGAAGCAAAAAGTTCTTGAAATACTTACTGATGAAGACTAAAGACTGACAGCTTTCAATATGGATTACACATCAATGTAAGTAACAAATAACCTCACAAATCGAACAATAAATAATACCATGATAAACAGAGAAAACATGGAAGTTGTCAAATAATCAATTTTACTTGGATCCACTACAATGCTCACGGAAGCAGCAGTCAATAAATCAAATGATGTATTGCACTGGACCAAATCTGCAAAAGACCACTTTAAAGTGTTCAAGAGCAAAGATATTGCTTTGAGGATTAAGTTGTTCCTGGGCCCAAGCCATGGTATTTTCAATTTCCTCAAATGCAAGCAAGAGGGGGACAATGAATAAGAAAGACTGTTGAAGAATCTGTGCATTTGAATTATGGTGTTGACAAAAAATATTGAAAGTATCATGGACTGTCAGAGGAACAAACAACAACACCTAATCTGTATTAGAATAAGTAAAGTCAAATGCACCTTAGAAGTGAAGACGGTGAAACTTTTCTCATGCTTGGTAAGGTGGGGGGGGTCTCCAAAACAGGAAGATCCTCAGTGAGGTGGATTGACCCAATGATAGCAACAACAGGCTCAAACATATCAAAAATGTGTGGATGGTACAGGACTGGGCAATGTTCTGCTGGTCTGTTGTGCAAAGGGGCACTATGAGTCTTGCTGTACAGCATGAAATCTAAAGGCTTTTTGCCTGTGAACGACTCCAGCCAGGCAGAGCATAATTCCACTTTGTGCCCAGGGTTAAGTATTCAGCTGGCAATTTTTCTGGAGCACCTCTTGTTCCTCTGACAGTTGAACTGCCAAAGTTAAAAGCAGCATATTTTAAAAGTGGGTTTGGGACCATTTCCCCCTACTGACTCTCACAGGCACTTTCCTTAATGGTTGACTGGTTGTAATGTCATACCCCGACAGTCTCAGAGACAGTCTGTGGGTTTTCCTATCTGCAATTGTCTTCTCTCTGCTTCAGTAGGCCAGAATGCCTATGTCACCCATCCTGCCATCAGCTGTAGTCGTAGGAGGAGTTCCTTTGTTCTCTGTGTCCTATAAACCTCAACTATGGAGGAAGAACTTTGTTATCTTGTGTTGTTTTGTTTTCCTGTTTAAAATTTAACAAAGCATGTCTATAATATTTATATATGTGAAGATGGGGTCTCTTTTCTCCCCTACAACAGTCAGAACCTACCTGATAGAACTTAACAACAAGAAAAACAGACTTAACATTTTTTAGAAAATAGGAAGGGTTTTCTGATATTTAGGGAGATTCAATAGTCCTGGTATAATGCTGTGGGTCAATGCGCTGGACTACAAATTGGTTTGAACCGCAAGGTTGGCAGTTCAAGCTCACCAGCCACTCCTCAGAAACCCTGTACAGGGTCGCTATGGGTTAGACGCAACTCAACGTCACTTAACAACAAAAACAACAATAGTACATCAGAGAAATAAATTTTGAATGATGCCTGTTTATTTAGTGTTGGTATAGACTTATTTGGGATTAAGTATTGAAAGTTTAAATATATATATATATATTCTCAATCATTCCCTATATTCCATTGGGAACATGGCAAAAATAATGCTTTCATGACTGTTTTTATGCTATTTCAAGCAAATCAGTTAATGTTTATTATTTTTTTAAACGGTGGTTACATTTGAACCTCCCTGCTGCTATTTCTGTGCATAAGCATTGGTTGAAAATTGATACAGGTGTACTGATTTCCCAACAGCCTCTTTTTGGAATCACTTAAAACTGTGTATTAAATTACACCTTCTCTAATCACATTAACTTATGAATGTGTTCTCACCAAATGACATACTTATATTGGAATAATATTTTATTTGGGAATCTAAAGAATGTTACTGAGTTAGCTGGGAGGAAAGAGTCAGCATGTCCTGCCAAACACCACTCCAAAACAGTTTCCAATTCGGATGTTTTGGGCTAATGTTTCCATGGCTTAATGAGTGCATGAAGAGCCATTTTGCCCTGAAGTCCTTACATTTAGTTTTGGTGTGTTTGCTGTGCTTTCAGAGGTTAATTGCCATACTTTAACCTACAGTTTGTAAGACAGTGAGGTCTTATAACATTGACCTTATTCAATTTGTCTGTTACTCCACTAAAATAATACAATAAATCCTGAAATTTCAATTAAAGTGATACTCCAGAGTAAGGAATTTGCAACAACACGACTTTTATTAGCATATTAAAGCATGGTTTTATTTATAACATAATGTTGAGACTGGAACCTTGTAGAGAATTGCATTTCAATATTTTCAAGTGTTAGAATAAATGTCACAATTTATTCCAAATGATTACAAAAATGTATGCTGTCATTTGGTTCCTAATGCTGAGTCTAATACAGGGACAAGCTTTAAGAGCTGTCTTAAGTAGCTGTGCTTCCATTTAGATATTTTCAAATGCACTCAAACAACCTTCATTGAGCAGAATTCTGAAAGTCCTACCTGTCAATTCATACACCTTACATTCTTAATACTCTCACTTAGGAAAGAAGCAGGTGTTAAGGACAACCACTATAGACAGAGAAACTGAACATCAAACTTCAAGGTATGACTAACCCCAGTTGTTGTAGAAAATAACACCGTATTTCCACCAGGAGAGAAATGAGATGACCTAATAGTGAGATACAATCAGGGCTGCAAGTGGGCTGTGCATATATGGGGTAGGGGATGGGGGTGTAAGGTGTGGGAAGAGGCTTCAAAAAGTTCATGGAAAAATTCCATTTTTCCATGAAATTTTGAAGCCTCCTCATATATGTCTGAAATGGATCACTTCCTAAATGAAAAATGGAAAATCATATAAATGACAGTGAAGCATAAAGTCCATCTATAATCAGATAGAAATCCATATATTTAACAGCTTAAAAATAATTACTTTTGAAGCTCAGCTGACAATGCCATGCTATTGTTGTTCCCCGCATAGGGTTCCCAAGGAGCAGCTGGTAAGTTTGAATTGCCAACCTGTGTTTCATAGTCCAGTGCTTATCCTACAGCGCCACATCAGGAGTCTGGCATTGCAACGAAAACATATTATTCAAAGTTGTGAATGCCAATTATGATGGAAAATTATTCATTTATTTACATTATAGAATTTATTTATTTATTTATTTACTGTTTGTGGTGGTTGTTGTTAAGTGCTGTCGAGTTGGTTCCGACCCATAGCGACCCTGTACACGGTTTCTGAGGAGCAGCTGGTAAACCTGAACCACCGACCTTGCAGTTCAAATGGCTCTGCAGTGTGGCGCATTAACCCACAGCACCACACCAGGACTCCATCATTTTCATGGATTTTTCAAGACTACAATAAAATCAACTGTAAATAAGGACAGTTTCTATCTCTAGTTTTTATCTTTATGTCTAATTTTTACATCTTTAATCTTTTCTTTTGTTTAATTATATTGACTAGTATTTCTAACATGGTTCCCTGCATGCTGAGGCAAACGCATTAATGACACATTAAAGAAGCATCAAGTGAATCCTACTTTATTAAATAAAAAATATCCAGTGCTGAGTTTTGGAAAATACCACTATGATCATGCAACTTTTAACCATACAGGTATTAATGAATTTCCTAATACTGAGCCACTCTAGTATCTCAGAAGAAATCTTACTTGGCCATGCTAAAAATCAGTATTGCTGATTTCTCTTTATTTATATATTATTTAAGTTTTTGTACTGATAGTCATTAATGGGACTGGTTTATGGTTTTATCTTTTTGATCAATTCTTATCAGGTTTTGGTATCGATCTAATACATACGTTCTGCAAGAAAGTTGCAATCCACTCTTCCCATGTCCTCCCACAAGGCTTTTCATCAATATTGTTGTTGTTAGGTGTTGTCAAGTTGGTTCCAACTCATAGCAACCCTGCATAGGGTTTTCAAGGAGGGGCTGGTGAGTTTGAACCACTAACCTTGTAGTTCAAACTGCTAGGCTTGTGGTTTAAACCAACCTTGCAGTCCAGCGCTTTATCCCACAGTGCCACACCAGGACTCCTGCATCAGTATAAAAAGCATTAACATTACCTTTTCTTTAAATATTTGTCAGAATTCCTCTCTAAAGTCACACAGACAATCCTATTCAACATGGACACTTTCCTGATTTTCTTTTTTATTATTTTGATTTCTTATCTTTTTTGAAATTAGTGGGATTTTTTTGTTGTTGTTGGTTGGTTAAAACAAAATTTTCCATATTTTTCTAATATATTTGCAAATTATTTTAATCTTGCATGTTATTCTGTGTTTTCTGCTTTTCTTCGACCAGTTTGTTTTATTGTCTTTTAAAAACTGAGATTTTAATTTTTTCAATTTTATTATTTTTGTTTTCTAACTCTTGAATTTAACAAATTTATTTAATTTCTAAACATCTTATATACTTACTGACATAAGTAGTGAAAATTTAAACACAACATTAGTCTTAAACACAACATTAATTATTTTGCTTAGATTCTTATATGGCTTATATGTCATACATGCCCTGGTGCTGACAGAATAAATAAGCAATGGACTGCTAACTGTAAGTTCAGTAGTTCAAACCTACCAGCCACTCCTTGAGAGAAAGATGCAATTTTCTGTTTCCATAAAGACTCTAGGAAACCCTAAGCTGGATCACTATGAGTTGGAATTAACTCAATGGCATAGTTTTACAAGCCATATTTTATTCTCATTATTTTGATAATTGTAATCAAATAAAAAGACATCAGAGAAGAAAACATTCCATTTAAAATAGCAACATGAAACATGCCTAGCAGTAACTGCCATAATCCAGAGATGACACTGGGCTTTGTTTTACTTTTCTTTAATAAGCTTAAAAAGAAACATTAAAGATGTATTGGGCGGTTAGAAGGGAGACGACAACACTACTACTAAAGGTCACAAAAGAAGACTTGTATAAATATAAATATGTATATGGAAATACTTATTATTATTACAAAGATAACTGTTTTCTGTAAGTTTATTAGTGAACTACGTGATACCCAATTAGATTTTTAAAAAAAAACAATTAATATTTATGAAGGGCTCCTGGTGTTGTAGTGGTTAAGCAAATAGAGAAAAGAGTGAAACAGTATGTCTTTTTTTTTTCCAAAAAGAAAGTGAGGGAAAGAAAAGAACCTATAAACTATGAGAGAAAACAAAAGAAACCAAGTCAGTAGTCACCTGTTTTAGTCAGAGCAACTGGAGTGATGGGGAGATAGGAATGCACTACTTTCTGATTTTGGCACCAGAGTCCTGGTGTGGCGCTGTGGGTTAATGCGCCAGACTGCAAAGCCGTTTGAACTGCAAGGTTGGCGGTTCAAGCTCACCAGCTACTCCTTGGAAACCCTATACAGGGTCGCTATGGGTCGGAATCGACTCAATGGCACTTGACAACAACAACATTTATCTTTAATTCAAATAATCACAATTAAAAAGAAAACATTTAAAGCAATAAAATTATGACAATTGTATTATGCAAAAATGTGTTAATGGCAATGTCACAGGTGTTTTGAAATAGCATTTCATGTCTTAGAAGATAGTAACTAATGAACATACAGGCTTAAAAAGTAGATTGCTTTGTCAAAAGGATTGTCACAGCAAAAACTTTAATGCTTAAGTATTTTGCATTTATTTTAATTGTAAATCAAAATTGATTCAAGGCACATTATTGTTGTTGTTGCTGTGCCGTTTAGTCGGTTCCAACCCACAGCAACCCTTACAGGGTTTTCAAGGAGCAGCTGGTGAACTTGAACCAGCAACTTTGTGGTTCAAACTGACTTTGCAGTCCAATGCATTAGCCCACAGGGCCAGGACTCTATTATTAGTTGTTAACAATTCAAAGTTAGGATTCACACTCTGACTAAAGTGATCTTGGTGTCTTACGATAAGCACTCTACTGCAAGGTCAGTTTGAATCACAAAGTGGGCATTTCAAACTTACTAGCTGCTCCTCAGAAACCTTATACAGGGTCGCTATGAGTCAGAATCAACTAGATAGCACTTTAACAACAACAACAAACAATATAATAAAAACCAGGTTTCAATTTAAAAAAACCTGAGACTATATATGTTATAATACGTGACGCACATATCTCCAGATGGCTATGTATTATTCACTAGAGGTTAGGTGTGATAATACAAAAATATTTCTTAAAATTATGTTGCTGTGAAATCAGGAAAGTGAAGTATACTCATCCCACACATTTTATAAAACAATTTTATGCCCATAATTTTAATAATCATCTTTCTTTGGCTCTTATTATAAAAAGATTTAATTGCTAATACTGATTCAACAAATACAAAAAAGCTATCATATACATTGTCAAATATAATGCCGGAAATCGAGCTCCTAAGATTGGAAGACTCTCAAATTATGACTGGATAAGAGCTGTCTCCTCAAAGTAAAGTTGACCTTAATGACATAAAAGGCACAAAGTTTCCAGAACCTATATTTTCTAAGGTGTTACAACTCAAAATGAGAAGAAACAGCTGCAAACATGCATTAATAATTGGAAGATGAATTGTGCAAAAGAAAATTGGAAGTAATAAAAAATGAAGTGCAATGCATAATAACCAATAACTTAAGCATTAGTAAACTGAAATGGGCTAGTGTTGGCCATTTTGAATCAATTGCTTATATGCAAGTTCAGGCTGAAGCTCAAGAAAATTAGAACAAGCCCACAATAGCCAAAATATGACCTTGAATATATTCCACCTGAATTTAGAGACCATCTAAAGAACAGATTTGATGCATTAGTGACTAAAGACCAACTCATAGCGACCCTGTATTGGTTTCTGAGGAGCAGCTGGTGGGTTTCAAACGCATACCTGTGGCTCCCAGTCCAGTGCTTATTCTATAGCACCACACCAAGAGTCATAGCATGCCATAAAGGAAATTGGAAACGGGGACTGATATTGTGTGAGAAGGAGAAAAAAAAAAATTAAATTTGTTTTAAAACAAATAAAATTAAGCACTATTTCTAGATGCAAACCATTTCTAACGAGCTTAATCATCAAGCATTTTAGCAATTTCAACAATTTACTGTTGTTCTGATTGCTTTGCTCTACTTTCTATATATCAGGAGCATACCATGCTTACAGCCATAACGCAGCCTAACATTTTGCTTCCAGAGCTTCTTTATTTATTTACACCTGAATTACACCTAAAGAGTAAATTCAGGTGTCCACATATTAATGAATACAATTCCAGGATACACAAAGTTCTCTGCAGGGCACATGGAAGAAGAGGAAGTAGAGGGAAGAGGAGGAGATGGAAGAAAAAGAGAAGAGACAGATAAAAAATATTGATAAGAGACCCTTTTATCCTCCACTTAAAACGGTTTTTGTTGTTGATTTCAGTCTACTGCATTTTTCTTGTATTTCTCTGATATTCATTTAGAATCCTTTAAAAGTATAGTTTCAAAACGAATGATACCTCCATTGCATCCAAATCAGAAGGAAAAATAATGCTATGGCTGTAGATTAGCATAGTGGTTATGAACCAGGGTTCTAACCTCAGGGTCAGCAGTTTGAAATTACCAGAAGTTCCGGGAGAGAAAGATGAGGCTTTCTGCCTCCGTAAAGATTTACAACCTTGGAAACCCTGTGGTGGTGGTTATGCGCCATGGAGTCGGTTCCGACTCATAGCGACCCTGTATAGGGTTTCCGAGGCTATAAATCTTTACGGGAACAGAAAACCTGATCTTTTTCCTCCGGAACAGCTGGTAGTCTCAAACTGTTGACCCTGAGGTTAGCAGCCCAATTCGTAACCACTACACTACCAGAGCTCCTTTGGAAACCCCGTACAGGGTCGCAATAAGTTAGAACCGACTGCACGGCACATAACCCCCCCCCCCCGCCAACATGGCTGTAGATTGATTCCATTGGAAGTCTGGCCACAAGGTTCTGTGGGCAGCATGTAAGAATTCCGTTCACTGAGAGACGTGTAACCCATCATGTTGTTGTTGTCAGTGGCATCGAGTCAGTTCTAACTCACAGTGGCCCTATATAGGGTTTCCAAGTAGCGGCTAGTGAGCTTGAGCCACCGACGTTGCAGTTTAAGTTGACTCTGGAGTCCAGCGCATTAACCCACAGTGCCACACCAACATCCATGTTAAATGAGACCCTGAGGAAGTCACACATACAGTTTCTTGGCTAACTACTTGGGAGAAGTACTGTACAAACAGCAGCATCTCACTGTTTATAGCCTTATTTCTGCATGATTCTGATAACCTTGAGCAAGTCACTTAATACTCGACTTCTGCAGTTTAAGTAACTTGGGAACTAGACATTAGAGGAGCAAAAACGTAAGTAAAAATAATATGAACTGCTATAGAACTCCAAAATTACCTCATCTCAGAAATAACTAGAAGCAGATGAATTTGTTGGCCCATTACCATATGGTTCAGGTCAAATAAAAGGAAAAATGCAAATATATTATCTGTATGTTTTTATAATATATTGCTTTATTTAAATTTTTATTAAATTTAACCCAGTTTTATGACTATAGTTATTTGGTAAAATTATAACTCTGCATGAAATCACTATTTACCTTTTGTCAATTGTTAAGGTTTTGTGTCAACTTTGGGCCAAGATTCTCAGTGGTTTGTGGCAATTGTTGTTATTAAGTGC
>NW_006408955.1:1108548-1178725 GCF_000296735.1 Chrysochloris asiatica
CTATGAGTTGGCACCGACTCTGCAGCACATAACAACAACAACAAATAAATATGCACATGGACTGCTGGGGTGGCACTCTGGATCAGCACTGGACTGGGAACCATAAGGGTGGCAGTTCAAACCCACCAGCCACTCCTTGGACACCCCATATGGGTCGCTATGAGTTGGAACTGACTCTATAGCACTTAACAAGAACAACAAAATATATATACATATATAAGCTTCATCAGTATTGCTTACCTAGAGAACCCAGCCTAAGACACTTCAAATTGCCCCAAATCACATTAACACACACATTCACATACATAAAAGTTTTTTCATTGGGTTTGTTGAATTTTTGCTATAGACACTGGGGAAACTATGGAGTTCCCAACAATTTCTTTCACATCTTTGGCTGGCTAGAGGAAAATACTTTGCGTCTCCACATCAAGACATTTTATTTTCTGAAGTCACTGTCTTTTATAAATAGTGCCCATTTCTAAATGATAGTCAATATTTTGATGACATGTACATAATGGATATCACCTCTCCTAATAACAGACTTTTCCAAGATTTTTAAACTGAAATAAATATAATTAAAAATCTACAGCATGTTTATATTAATTACTTCAAAAACATGTATCAAGTTCAGAGCAATTAATATCTGTTTTGATTGAGATAATTTAAAAGTTTTCTAATAAAACAAATCAGCTCCCTATCTAGTGTGTGAAGTTTGTAATGAGCTATGCTTGATGGTTGTCTTTCTCTTAAAACTGTCAATAAAGTGCTTCATAAAACTAACTAAGATTTACATGGAAGAATGTAACAAAAGTTTTCAAGCTCTTCGGCTCCAGATACAATTGAGCACTGAACTTGATCTCAAAATTGTTTAGGTAGGAATTTGAAGGTTATAGGAATGAATTTAAATAATAGAACTATAAATACATGAAACAATAAATTCAAAATATGTCCTGTTTCTTAATGAACAGGTTCCATAAAAGTTAACTTAGAGAACAAAAGTGGGCAGCTACTTCCTTTTACAAACTAGATGGACTATTTTCATGTAAGAATAAGGATCTTTTCTTAGCTGAATATACATCTTTTTTACTATAGTTAACTGGGTTATTCCTTAGCTTATTGAAAACTTGATTTGCCAGAATGCCTTCTTTGTTTTCAATTTTGTTGAAAATCATATTAAATCATACTCACATATCTTGAAATAATAGGATAATAGTCACAATTTAGAAAGAGGTTCAGTTATCCCCACTTTGCTGGTACATTAATAAACTAATAAAAGCTCTTTGAGGTTAACTGGCAACCGCATAGTATACAGTTGAGTTGAGCTTGGCTTCAGGTCTAGGGTTTGACCCTCTTTTATTGATATTAAATTGAAAGCAGTAGAAAATGAACTATAGTAAATTAATATTAGTTTTTACATAACTTGCTATATTTTAAAAGAATAATTTATATTAACTTGTTTGCTAATCGTTTCTCTCTCTTTCCTACATTTTCCCCTTCATTGTGATTGATATTATTTTGATCTTTGGTTCACCTCCCAGATCCTTTGAATTTATTGTTGTAATTTTGTTCTGTACTGGACTCTACTATCTGTCGTCTGAGTTTCAGGTGGTGTTGCCACATTTGTTAATCTCTGGTTGTTGTCTGTTCTTGTTGGGTTTCAATCCAAAGAACTCCCTTTAGGATGTTTTGAAGTACTGGATTGGCTTTGACAAAATCTCTTAGCTTCTGTTTATCCTGAAATGTTTTGACTGCACCATCGTATTTGATTGACAGTTTTGCTGGATAGGCAATTCTTGGTTGGCAGTTTTTTTCTTTTAGGATTTTGTATAAGTCTCCCATTGCCTTCTTGCCTGCATGGTTTCTGCTGAATAGTCAGAGCTTAATCTGATTTGCTCGCCTTGGTTAAGTAATATTTCTCTTTTCCCTGGTTCCTTTTAGGATTCTCTCCTTGTTCTTTGATTTTGGAGAGCTTGATTATTATATGTCTTTGTGATTTTCTTTTGGGGTCTATCCTTCCTGGGATACGTTTGGCTTCTTGAATGTTTACCTTCTCATCTTTCAAGATGTTAGGGAAATTTTCTTCCAGAAGCTCTTCCACTATCTCCTCTGTGGACTTCTCTGATTCTTCCTGTTCCGGAATGCCAATAGTTCTTAAGTTGTTCTTCTTCATGTTATCCAGCATGAATCTAACACTCTCTTCAGATTTTTTAAATCCTTTTATTCTACTTGTTCTTCTATCTTAACAGTATTGAGAGTTGTCTTCCAGATCACTGGTTCTGGCTTCCATCTCTTCAATTCTGCTCCTTTCCACTTTTAGTATATTGTCCATTTCTGATATTTTATTATTAATCATCTGGACCTCTTTTTGCAGGTTTTGAATTGTTTCCAATGCTCATTTCTCTCTCTTAATATGTGCATTATTAGCCATTCTGATTATTTTGGAGTTTAGAGTACTTGGAATCTTATTAGATTCTAGTTAAGCAACCCTCCTATTTATTTTTAATGTATGGTTATTCTGAAAAAAACTTAAAACAATATTTGAATTCTATAAGATTATACTTCTATGTACATAAATATACATTTGGTAAAGGATTTTACTGAGTATTTTTATATAAGAATTAAAAATAAAGGAGTACTGGAGTGGTGCTCTAAGATAAGTACTGGATGGCTATCCACAAGATTGGCAGTTCAAACCCACCAGCTGCTCCTCAGAAATCCTATACAGGCTGGATATAAGTCAGAATTGACTTGATGGCATTTAGCAACAGCAACAACAGACATAAAAATATATAAAAATAAAACATGAACAAAGCTGTGTGGAGGAATATGAAAGGACTTTGGAGAAAAATAGTGTTCTAGTACACTAGCGATTAGGCGAGTCAGTTGTTACCACACAGTTCTTCATAATGCTGGATGAGGAGCCCAGCAGAAAAGCATTTGGTTCTTTGTGTATCTGCTCTCATGGACTACATTGTAGCTAACTTGGAAAGCATGTGAATCTGGTGAATGAGGCACCACCTCACCCTGGCTCAGTCCCAATAGCTCTGACCTCCCGGAGAGCAGCGCCTGCACAGGAGACTGACTTTTGCATTTTGAATGTTTTGTAGAGACAGGCAGATGGTGGAATTCCTTCTTGCTCCCTACACTCCCCTGGATAACAGAGGTGAAACCAGCCCCTACCCTCACCTACCCCAGTGTGGGTCCTACTCTCCCAGAGATCAGAGTTGAGAGGATTGAGCCAGTGGGAGGTGGATGTCTGCTGAATTGTGTCTGAATTCAGGTGGGCTCTGCTCTTGATATACAGAGCCCACAGAGCCTCCAGGTAAGAATCAGACTATCGGGAACCTTCATAATCACCTACCCTAACCCCAGCTGCTGTCTTGTTCTAAAAGGCACTGACACTAGCAACCCAGAAGGCCTCCATGAACCATTTCCAGATAGGGTACCTGAACATAGACAACACCTTGGCCGATAGGAACTCCATCTAGGGCTGGGAACTCAGCCACCACATCCCTCCTCACCCCAACTTGCGAGTTCCTTGGCCAGCAGCGTTCCCAAGAGTTTTTTCTTCTCTGGGTCCAACAACTGCACTAGTTTTTGTTAGATTTTGTTTAGATTTTTCCTTTCAGTGTTTGTTTTTTATTTGTTTAATCTTTCGACTCCTTCTTCCTCTTTCCGTTCCCTTGATTTTATCCTTTCTATTCCTGTTTTTTCTCTTTTCTTCTATTTCGCATTTCCACCCTCTTCTTTTTTCCTCTTGTTTTTTTTCTTTACTACTTTCTTTTCATTTTCCCTCTCTCTCTCTCTTTTTTTAAGTGAGTTTTCCTCTTTCTTTTGTTTTCTCTTTTGTACAGCTCTATTTTCCTATCCCCCTTTCCTCTGTTTAGCTATTATATTCCTTTTTTCTTGCTGCTGCATATTTTTATTTCTTTTTTCTCCTTTACTATATTCTGTTTTCCCTAGTGTTTGATTTGTGTTTGTTCTGTTTTGCTTTCCTGTGTGTGTTTTCTCTGCTTGTCCCACCTAGATACAGCAACACTTACACCTCAGCCATAACTATACCCTCTGTAGCTTCACCCACTGGGAAGAGTCAATGCCAGCTCCTGTGACACCTGATCAATGACAGACATCAGCCAACACCAGTCCAAACCACCCTAAACTGAGCTGCAGGAATGGAAAATGAAAAATGGTGCACACATTTCCATTCCCTAATCACATCAACTAGGAGAGAGTTGGTGAGATTCTAATAACACAGCACCATGAAATCATCATCAATTTAATACAAATACAATGACACCACAATGTCTTAGAGACAACAGACAATTTTAGCTCACATGAAGAAACAAGGGAAAGTGACTCAAACAAATGACCAAGATGCAGAGCCAGAAAACATTTCTGAGAAATAAAAAGTAATATCTGAGAAAAATTCAAAAATCAATATTTAGGTGCATTCAGTGGATTGACAGAAAAAGGAAAGCAAGGAGAACATGGAAAAAAAAAACTTTAGAAGAATTTAGGAAAATACTACAAGAATAGACAAAGTAAATATAAAATTTGGAAATATGAAATCTGCAAATAGAAATCCAGAATATTAATAATAAGAGCTCAGAAATGGACAAGGCACTGAAAGGTAAAAGAGTATATTTGAATCAATGGAAGCTTAAATTAGTGACCTTAAAGATATATTTCTCAATACTTGTAAGCAAGAGGATTCTTGCTGTGGTGGTGTAGGATAAGCACTGGACCACAAGGTCAGTTTGAATCACAAGACAGCAGTTGAAATTCACCAGCCACTCCTCAGAAACCCTATACAAGGTCACTATGAGTTGACACTGACTTGAAGGCACTTAACAGCAACAACAACAGTAAGTTAGAAGAATAATCTAAAAAAAAGATTGAAAAAATATGAAGAAAGCTTAAGATTTATGGGAGACACCATGAAGAGGAATAATTTACATGTGATTGGAATTCCAGAACTGAAAGAGACAATAAAAAGCATGGAGAAAATTGTCAATGTGTTGATAAAAGAAAACTTCCCTGACATTATGAAAAACGAGAAGATAATCATTCAAGAAGCTGAACAAACCCCAAAAAGAATAGACCACAGAAATCACCAAGATATATCATAATCAAACTTTCCACAACCAAAGACAAGGAAAGAATCCTGAAAGAAGTTTGGGTATAAGGAAAATTTACCTGCAAAGAAGAAGCAATAAGACTAAACTATAATTTCCCAGCAAAAGCCATGCAGGCAAGAGGGCAATGGGATGACATATACAAACTTCTGAATGAAAAAAGAAATTTTCATCCAAGAATCGATACTCAGCAAAGATGTCCCTCAAATCTCATTACAAAATTAGGACATTTTCAGATTAACAAAAATTAAAGGAATTTGTAATAATTAGACCAACTTGACAAAAAAGTACTAAAGGGTATTCTTTGGACTGAGAACTAACAGTAGCAGAAAACAGCCTAAGATTAACATACATGAGAATACCACCTAGAACTCAATTCTGATATGGAAGTATTTAAAGCAAAACAAACATACAAGGTTTAAAATAGGGAACCAGAGACATCAGCGTATAATGAAGTCAACAACAAAGCAACAAGAGGGACCAGTGTAGATATAGATCCTCAATCTGGCTATAAAGCAAAGTAGATTTTGAGATCAAACACGTTGTTTTAAAAGGGGGAAAATTAATAAGTTACAGAGTAACCACAAAGAAAATGAATATACCTTCACATCAAAATAAAAAAGGAAATCAGAAAGATTTCATAAATATTGAAAGAACAACAATGAAGAAAATGAAAAGAAAATCCATAAACAAAATGAACTCAGTGCAGAAAGTTGTGGAACAAAGAAACTAGAAACATCACACACACACACACACACACAAAGCTACCAAAAAAAGCCCCCCTCCACACACACAGCAAAATGACAACAACCAATCCATGCCTATCAATAATTACACTGCATGTAAATGGGTTAAATGCACCTGTGAAGAGGCAAAGAGATGCAGAATGGATGCAAAATTTGGCACATACACACAATGGAATATTATGCAATACTGAAAAATAATGATGAATCTGTAAAACACCTCTAGCATGGATGAATTTAAGTGAAATTGGTCAATCACAAAAGGACAAATTGCATTAGACCACTGTTGTAAAATATTTTTAAAAAGTTTTCTTTGCTAAAAAAAATATTCTATGATAGTACAAGGGAACCTCAAGGATGCAGACAACATGGCAGAGGGTGTATGTTACACCAGACTTGTGGGGACAGTGCCTTGACTGCTGGATCTGTAGTAATGGGTGGTGGTGTGTTATCTGTGAACTGACCTTTAGAATACAGTATTATCTCAACAAGTTTGTTTGTTAATTAATCCTTTTTACCTTAAGAGGAAAAGCCCTATTTCAGTCCTACTGCACATGCCAGACTCAGTACTATTATCCAAAACATCCCACATGACAACTTGTATGAATAGGCAGTGCTCACATTATTTATTCACTACTCTTCATTGTACACAAAGAAATACGGAGATTTTCTCAGCAATACATTCTTGAATTACGAATGAGACATATGTATTCTGTCTCAAGTAGCAGAAAGGCAAATAATACATTCTCTTTAAAGCCTTTTATTTGTCAAATGTGGCATTTCTTTTCCTAGACTGCAGCACTGAATTTTTAAAGTTCTTAGAATATTAACCCTGAAGGTGTTTATAAAATATATTCTGAATTATTGTATCTACTTCCAAGCATCATCACTAATGGCTTGAAAAAGATTGGGACATTTTTACACAGGGCAGGTTACTGAATCAAAATCCATCTAACATGCAATCACCCTGCTTTCCCTCGATTATGATCACCATTTTTAATAATTATCACTGATGAGATGGAACCGACTTGATGACACTTAATAACAACAGTTGTACAAGCATGTTTAATTTACTACTCAACTTCCTCTTTATAACTTTCCTATCTGAATGAGGAGCTCTGGTAGTGAGTGGTTATGAGTTGGGCTGCTAACCTCAATGTCAGCAGTTCAAAACTACCAGCCACTCTGTGGGAGAAAGATACAGTTTTCTGCTCCCGTAAATATTTACAGCCTCAGAAACCCAATATACAGGCTCAATATGAATCAGCACTGACTCCATGGCACACCATCTGAGTGATAGGATTGAGGAATTTGGATGTAGAATTTTTGGATATTACAGAATGAATGAACAAGTCAGAAAAAACAATCATACAATCAATGGCTGTGGGATACAGTTATGAAACATAAGCATGTCAACCACAGGTAACTAGGAACCCATTGTATGGAGAAATTTATTGTTCAGAATCAAACTATAGCATCAACTAAAACTCAGTAATGTGTTCTCTGCTTCTTTTTGACCTTCTGTTGTTGCTTATTTGAAGATCCTGCCAACTGTCAGAGATGGAATATTCATGAGCTTATAGTCATTCCAAGACTAAAATGTTAAATTCTGCCACTTTTTCAGAGATGACTGTAGAAGTGGATTTCATTTAAATAGAAGTCTTTTTAAAAACACATCCTACATACATGAGTCACTAACAATTGTGATTCAACCATGAAAGTAATTTTCATGAATGATATATACCATTTGCCCTCTTACCCTGGATATTTCTTCAAAAAACAATTATTCTACTAGTGGCTTGGCAATCCATCAAAAAATTGGCTAGCTCCTGATTGCTTATACGGAGAAAGCATTTTCAAATTAAAGGTTTTCATGTTAAAATAAAACATTCAATTTGAATTTAATACTGGTTTCCCATAATCACAAGATAAACTAATAATAGGGTCTTAAACTGCAGCAGTAGCGTAACATCTCTGAGAAGAAATTTGGAACAAACAAAAATGTTTTCCTGTCACCTTTTTGCATTAAAAATCCTTTAGCTGGTAATAAGCACATGGTAAACACATACAGAATGTATCTCATAATTCTATGCAAATATCAGAAAGAACTTTCAATTTGGCTCTCTCAATAGCTGCATAGGATTATTGTGAGTGTAATAGTTTTATGTTAAAGTGGAATTCTGCTGTATTAAACTCAGTGTTAATCAGCCAAACTCTCTGGAATTTCAATTCATAACCTTTGCAAAGTATTAGTAGTGATTAATGTTTGATTCACTCATATGTTTGATTATTCATATATATGTTTAAAAAGTAAGCTCTCACGTCTCAAAGTTGTGTTCTTGTATCTTTAGTTATGCTGAAAAACGATATTTTATTATTCCAATGGGTATAATTAACTTTAGTAATGTTACTGCTAATGCATTAAAGATCAAAGTGACGTTTACTCTATAGAACTTCAAATTTTCTCTAGGAAACAATTCACACAGTCTCTGACCTCGGGTGGTCAGTTGTAGCACATTTTGTGAACTGATAACTTAGATCCACACTCTCTTCCAATCTATTTAGCATCTTCTTGTGGCGCTGCGGGTTTAATGCACCAGATTGCAAAACCATTTAAACTGCAAGGTCAGCAGTTCAAGCTCATCAGTTGCTCCTCGGAAACCCAAAACAGTATTGCTATGGGTGGGAACCAACTCAATGGCACTTCACAACAACAACAACATATGCTAGGTGGGGATGTCTAGTGTGGCGCTGCCGGTTAATGGCCTTAAAGGCCGGCAGTTCCAACTCACCAGCTGCTCCTTGGAAACTCTGTACAGAGTCTCTGTACAAGGTCGCTTTGAGTCGGATCCCGACTCCATGGCACTTAGCAGCAACAACATATGCTAGGTGGAATCCTGGTACTGCGCTGTGGATTAATGCGCTGGACTGACTGCAAGGTAGGTTTGAACCGCAACGTCGGCGGTTCGAGTTCACCAGATGCTCCTAAACCCTATACAGGGTTGCTATGGGTCGGAACCGACTCTACGGCACTTAACAACAACATTCACACATTTAATCTTTAAATTAGCTCTTTGAGGTAGGCAATGTGATTCCCTTTAAAGCACATAGGGCTCTGAACGATCCTGCTAGAGCCCTAACCCTGATATTGGTTCCTTCCACTGCAACTCTAGGGTTCATTCCAGTAAACTCTGCCTTTCCTATTAATAGTTCTGCCTTACTTATTCCAAGGAGTCCTGGTCTGGCTTTGTGGGTTGATGCGCAGGACTGCAAAGTCGGTTTGAACCGAAAAATCGGCGATTCAAGATCGCCAGCTGTTCCTTGGAAACCTTATACAGGTTCGCTATGGGACGAAACGGACTAGAGGGCACTTAACAACAAAACAACAACTTATTCCACAGAGTGGTTTTGCAAATTGAATGGGATCAAGCACATGAAAGTACTTTGTACTGTACAAGTGATTGTAAGGTACAAGTGAACACCGTCATTTCTCATGTTTGGGCTGCTAACTCGAGGTCAACAGTTAAAATCTACCAGCCCCTCTGAAAGAGAAAGATGATGCTTTCTGCTCCCATAAAAGTTTACAGCCTCCAACACCCTATACAAGAATCTCTGGTAGCGTAGTGGTTACGAATCGGGCTGTAAACCTCAGGGTCAGCAGTTCGAAATACCAGCTGTTCCGCGGGAGAAAGGTGAGGCTTTCTGCTCCCGTAAAGATTTACAGCCTCGAAAACCCTGTACAGGGTCGTTATGAGTCGGAACCGACTCCATGACACCTAACCACCACCAGGGGTGTGGCTCTATGGGTTAATGCACCAGACTGTAAAGTCGTTTGAACTGCAACATCAGCAGTTCAAGCTCACCAGCTGCTCCTTAGAAAACCCTATAAAGGGTCGCTATGGGTCGGAACCGACTCGATGGTACTTAACAACCATCAACATTCTTAATCTAATTGTTTAGCAAGGATATCAGCTTCTTATTTTCTACTAGAGAAACTATTCATTGTCGAAAATAATTTTAGCAAAAACACTAATAGTCAATATGGTTAAAAAAAAAAAAAAATATATATATATATATATATAGTTGCTGTTGACTCATAGAAATACCAAATGTGTCAGAGTAAAACTGTGCTTCATAAGGTTTTCAATAGCCAGTTTTAAAAAAGTAACTTACCAGGCATTTCTTCTAAACTGCCTTTAGGTGAACTAGACCCTCCAATCTTGCAGTTAACATTTGTTGTTATGTGCCGTGGAGTTGAATCCGACTCATAGCGACCCTATACAGGGTTTCTGAGGCTGTAAATCTTTACGGGAGCAGAAAGCCTCATCTTTCTCCCATGGAACAGCTGGTAGTTTCAAACTGCTGACCTTGCGGTTCGCAGCCCAACTCGTAACCAGTACGCTACCAGAGCTCCAAGCACATTAATAATTTTTACCATCCAATGTGGTAGACAATCTAACATTTCAAATTTTTGGCCAGAGTCTGGGCTTTAACTCAGTCTTTTAAGAAAATAAACATTTCATATCTTTTGATGGTTGCTTTGAGACTTGCTCAAACAAAACCATCTATAAGCCTCTCATAAACTTGTGATTGAGTGATCAAATGTGAATTGTTCCATCTCAGCAATGAGAAAGTTGGGTCAGTTATGGGAGTCACAAGGAAGAAAATACCCCAACTCTAATTGCAATGAAAATAAAAACACCTAAGAAAAGCTACATATCCAGATTGAGGTGAAGAGCTGAGGCTCTTGGCTGAAATTCAGGTTCAGTGAAAACATTATCAATGAGAAGGCAGAGTGTTATGTTTGCCTACATTGATTCATTTGACAAATATATTTTCAATGTCCTTTTTGGCTAGATTGTAAAGATATTGCCAAGATTGTCATTTTCGGAGATGGTCCTTTTGTTGCTACTTATATGGGTAATTATTTGGTACAAGATCAATAACAGTCCCATTTGCCCTCTCACTTGTAATGAACTTGCTCTGGCCCAGGCTTGAATTGAATGGCTACTTACAGACAAAGAAATCTCTACTATTTACCCTTTGGAATAAACATGGGCCAAGCATACCTATTTTTTTTCAACCAGAGATAATGTTATCATAAAAATGAATCATGTACTGAACATTCAGGAGCAATATATTTCATAAAATGGCTATTAAAAATGTAACGCTTGGCATTTAAATGATACAATTTCCGTGCACACGTGAGTAGATGAATATATATTATACTATATTTTTCACAGAAAGATAAACATAGTACATGGAATATTCTAGATATACATGTAATGATAATATAAAAATGTAGAAAAATAAATTAATCATAACTATTACGGTACAAGGAGAATGACAGTAAGTTTACGGAAAATCATAACTGAGTAAATAATTCCCATTTTAATAGTTTCTGCTTTAAACTGGGTTGTTTTTTTTTTTTTACTCTTTTCTCAATTTTTGGTTGTTTACAGTTTCTATGAACCTGAGTGAAAGATCTGATTTACTTCAAATTGAAAAATATATATATACATGTCTAATTTTGAAATTTCAAATACGCACTTTTAGTTCATTTAGCAGCTGACACCATCTGTTGATGTCAGAGTGTATTACTTGGGGCCTGAGACCTGTAAGGCAATACTATATAGACCATAATTTAATAGGTGCAAATAAAAAATGCCTAGAAACGACAAGAAATGGATGTATTTCTCCAAGGGGACAGCATACTAAGATGAAGATATTAACAAAAAAATAAATAATGTAAACCAAAGATATGTATAATTGGTAGACTTCTCTGTAAATCACTTAGACCTTCCTTAAAATGAATTTTTATAAATAATTAACAAAAAGAAGAATTTAAAGGGTATGTTTTTCCTTGGAGTTCATTGTCAATGACATTTTTCTATAGTTCATATAAAGATGAATCTTTATTTTAACCTTCTACCTTTTATAACACCAGTAAGATTTTGACTTCTAGTTAAGGCTATCCTTAATTACAAATGAGCAATGGAATAAATTATCAAATATTTTATTTCTTCCTTCAAATATCCACACAGGATTGTTTGGTGGCTTTGCTTTGAAGAAAGTATCTTTTATTACTTATTTTAGTACAACACATTAAAATCAAATATCTCCTGTAGCAAAACGATTCAAGTCCCTGGAACTCAAATAATTTTCTAATAAAAAATGCATGAGACAAATAAATGCACTTTATGTTCCACAAGAAAAGGCAGTTTCAACAGGCTAATGCTCAGAGAAAATTCATTTTATCAACCAGCCATTTCATTCTTTGGTGCTGTTACAAGCTCCTTCCAGTTGCTAGGCAACCATAATTCATAGTACCTTTTAATGGATACTCTGCTACTGCTGAGAACATTAAGGTGAAGAGAATAAATGCCTTGGGTGAATCTTGAAATCTTTCATTATGCATGTCATTCTATTTCTGTAATGCTATAATGCTGGAATGTTTCTGCGGCAGGAAACTGAGTTGTGGTAATTGCATATTCCACTCATATATGTTTTGTAAGCAGAGCAGCACGTACTTGTCTAAAATGAGTTATTTCAAACATGATTGAAATTGGACTTTTCTACTTCTAAAGGTAGTAAATAAATCTAAAGAAAGAAAGAATAGGTTTCGAGTAAAATGTCTTGAAATTTCCAGTAAGAATGAAGAAATCTTTCAGCACAAATGAAAAGTAATCAAACTGGTCCAAGCTTAATCAGGATGGTTTATAAATATATGGTCCACATGAGCTGAAATGTAAAAATACAACAATAGATAGAAACCACTGCAGCTCTCAAAACAATCCAGGCAAGCTACAGAAACAGGTATACACACGTTGGAAATACTCATGTGTGAACATTTTTTATTTAACAGGATTTGAACTTCCTCATGAGTGCTTTTCACGCTGTTGTCAAATGGAAATTGTGGTGCGTACTGATGTAGCAATATGTTTAATTGTATAGTATACTATTTTTAGTCTGATTCTAAACATCGTTTTCCTTTTTTATAACTAGTGAGTTGTTTCTACATTTTAATATGTATATTCAATCTCGTCAACAAATAAATCCAGGGTTTCAAACTCGGGCAATGATCATTAGGTCATGTGCTTTTCTTCTCCTTTTTTTCTTTGTTATTGTTATTGTTATGTGCTGTGGAGTTGGCTCCAACTCACAGTGACCTTGTACAGGGTTTCCGAGGCTATAAATCTTTACGGGAGCAGAAAGCCTCATCTGTCTCCCATGGAACAGCAGGTAGTTTCAAACTGCTGACCGTGAGATTAGCAGCCCAATTCATAACCACTACACTACCAGAGCTCCTTTCTTTAACAGGTGATATTTGTTGTTGTTGTTGTTAGGTGCCTTTGAGTCGGTACTGACTCATAACGACCCTATACATGGCAGAATGAAAAACTTCCCGATCCTGGGCCAACCTCACCATTTTTGCCACGCTTGAGTCCATCGATGCTGCCACCTGGCCAATCCATCTGGTTAGGGGTCTTCCTCTTTTTTTCTGACCCTCCACCTTACCAAACATGATATCCTTCTCCAGAGACTGGTCTCTCCTGACAATAGGTCTGAGATATGAGAGACGAAGTTTGGCCATCCTGGCCTCCAAGGAGCACTCTGGCTGCACTTCTTCCAACATGGATCTGTTGGTTCTTTTGGCAGCCCATGGCATTTTCAATATTCTCCTCCAACACCATAATTCAAATGCGTAGAAGAATTTCCTCTATGGTCTTCCGTGATAGATATGCCTTTAAATGCTAAAATGGCAGCTTTTATCTGATCGATAACTACATTAAACTCTTCTTTATTGTGTTTAGTTACAGGCCACCATCAATTTCTTGACAGAAAAAGAACCACTATGCCTTATCCTTGTGTATGAATGAAAAGTGAACTATTCAATCCATCATCTAAATGTTGATTTAGGCCAGATGGTCTTAATTAGTGGGAGTCTGAGGAGAAGACTCCAAGAGAATCATTGGAATGCACCCAGGCCTTGTGAATCAGAATCTCTGCAAAAGGAATGTTTGTGGGGGAAGCACTAATGCTGAATCTGGAGGCTTCTTCAAGTCTCCAAAGTGGTGTGGTCTCCATTTCCAGTTTGCATCAGGCTGCACCTAGCATGTTGCTTGGAAAGACGAGTTGGTTGATTAACTTATTGTGTAAAAAAATGGAACGAAATGTTCGCCCTTTGGTCATATTTTGACAAAATAAGATAATTAACCAACTTATCTTTCTTAAAAATGATATTTTGCCATTATATTTTTGCCCATTGATAGCTGCATTTATTACATCTAACACCTTGCAGTGATATGAGGTTCTTTGTTTCCTCCCTATGTCATCCTTATCAATAAAAAATGCTCAATATCCTTTGTGAGTGCTTAATATCCAGGAATCTTTTCATGAACTCCTTTGAACTCTACTAGGTGTTCACTTGCTTAGAATAATGCCACCTCTACCAATTCCCGGTGCCACCCCTAACACAGAGCATTAAAATGACTTTGACTACCCTCAGTTCTCCTCACTAAATGCTAGCTGTAGGTTTAGCCTGAAACATGCAAATGAAAGTGATTGTCCTAAATGAAAATACTACTGTTTACCATTTATATAGATATATATATACATATATATAAACACTAACTGAGCAAATATAATGCCTTGGGTTCACTCCAGGTACTGATCACAGAAATTAGGGAAAGGCAGAATTAAGTCAGAGTGAGATTAGAGATCTTGGAGGAAAGATAGATTTTTTAAGAATTGGTACCAATGGAACCCCAGATTGTCTCAAGATGGGAGTTAGAGAATTTACTATATTACAAATGTGTAGTGGACTTTGTTGTTTTAGATTGGGTGTTAAACTGAAGGTCTTGATCATATGCTATCATTAAAGATCCCTTGGCAGATGTACTACTTGTAAGAGGAGGCGGGTTTGTCAAAAGCTTCTGGATAAATTCCAGCTGTATAATTACCTCCTATCCGACTTCCCTCTACAGTTCCAACTGGATAAGGTATTTTTCCCTTCTAGTCTAAAATGCAGATATAGGTTTTTTTCTGCACTGGTAAACAGCTGCTGCATTTTTCACCCCCAGTGGTATTTAGTATTGGCCTCAGATGGGCTTTCATCAATTCTGGGAATAGTCAACTGCGCTTTCCAAGTTTAATAAGGGACCTTTTTAAACATTTGCTAATATTTACATTACTAGAAGTCTTACTGAATTGGGGTACACAGCAAATACAGAATTTTTTAGTGGAAAGGGACCTCAGGGATCATCTAGTTTTGCATTCTTCCTTTGGAGAAGAAAACTGAATTTTAGGCCAATTGCGTGGATTTAGAGATGCTGAATTAACAGATGGCCCAAAGTTACACAAAAATATAATGTCAGATCCAAAGCCTTTACCCGAGGACTCTGACCATTCTGTTGTGTTCTGTATGCATTTCCTGGTTATAGAGATGAGAGGAGTAGGCCGTATAAGAATGAACCATATAAGAGTACTAGAAATTTTATCAATTTGAATAATAAGTTTAGGAATAGGACTTAGATCATGTATTATAAAATATTCATATACACCGTTTTGAAAGGTTTTGCTAACAGAGAATACTAAAACAGCTTCTGGACCCACAGAGAATTACTACATGTTGGAATAAAAATTTATGAAATGCCTTTACATTGTGAAATTTGTGATTGTTTTGGCTGTTTGTTTCCTATCCATCTTCCCTGCTAGACTGTAAACACCATGAACGTAAAGGCTAAGTGTCTTTAGTTTACTGCTATACGAGGGGGCATTATCTTCTAATTCTATTTTTCCATGAACATTTGAAGGCTCCTGTACGTGCTGCTTAAGCAGAGCCTGGTTCACAGTACCAGATGTCAGTGAGTCGATTTAAATTCATGGTGATGTCACGCGTGCGTCAGGAGAACTGTGCGCTCCATATGGTTTTCAGTGGCTTATTTTTCAGAAATAGATAATGACTGGGTCTTTCTTCTCAAGTGACTCTGGGTGGATTTGAACCTCCAATATTTCAGCTAGAAACTGCAACCCCAAGAACTCTAGTCTGCACTACTCAAGAGCTCTAGCTCTCAGTGGGGCTGATGGTTATGTGCCGTGGAGTTGGTTCTGACTCATAGCGAACCTATACAGGGTTTCTGAGGCTGTAAATCTTTATGGGAGCAGAAAGCCTCATCTTTCTTCCATGGAACAGCTGGTAGTTTCAAACTGCTGATTTTGGGATTAGCAGCCTGAATTGTAACCACTACTCTACCAGAGCTAGTTCCCAGTAGGAAGTGTAATAAATATATGTCATTAGATTATTCAGGGGTTTTCCTGGTTACACATTTACTATTTCATTCCACTAGAAGAGTCTATTGGGATTAGGGAATCATTTCTACCTGTGATGAGCTCTGGCCTTTGCAGGCCCTCCACTGAAACAAAACTGGAAGCTCAGCCACTGGATTTCTGCTGTTTTCACAGATAACTGCTGTGTTCCACCAACTGCTTTTTTAAAAAAAACAATTAATTATTAAGTAAAATCAGAAGTGGCAGCAAGGGCCTAAACATAATAATGGTCCTATTGTTGAGTTGTTTTCCATAAGCATAGGCTGATAATGCATTTTACTCAAAGTTTAAACAAAAACATTGAAACTTCAATCTTCCTGTCACATAGTTGTTGCTGTTTTTGTTGTTAAGCACCTATGAATCAGTTCTGCCTCCGATTGGCCCTGAATAGGTATAGGGTTTCCAAGGAGTGGCTGGTGGGTTTGAACTGCCAATCTGTGGTTAGCAATTCACTGCTTATCCTATAGCAACACACCAGGACTGCCACATAGTTGTTGTTGTTGTTATTAAGTGCTATTGAGTTGGTTCCCATTCATAGCAACCCCATTTAGGGTTTCCAAAGGAGCCCTGCTAGCATAGTGGAATATGATTTGGGCTGCTAAAAGGAAAGTCAGCGGTCTGAATCCACCAGGTGCTCCGCGTGAGAAAGAGGAGGCTTTCTGCTCCCCAAAAGATATATAGCCTCGGAAACCCTATACAAGGCCACTATGAGTCAGAACTGACTCGGTGGCATACCACCACCACCATAGGGTTTCCAAGGAGCGGCTGGTGGATTTGAACTACCAATCTGGTAGTTGAAACCTACCTTTCTACTTAGTGCCACACCAGGACTCCACATAATAGAAGCTCATAAGTATGTACTGAATGAATAAACTAATGGATAATGAAAATAAAACAATCCAATCTGAATGAATAGAAAGAACAGGTGTAGAGGGAGCTATAAAAGAATCCTAAAGGTTTGACTTTCAAATTCTTTCTAGTCTTTCAAGTGCCTAGGGACAAGTGATAAGACTATTATGTGCCTAGAAGTCAGGCAGTTGATGAATGAGAAAGAAATGTCTTTATTACAAAAGAGGAACTCATTGGTCATTGAAAATTTCAAACTACTTTCCCAAGAGCTTCAAAAAGTCTGTGAAAAACTGCCATGATTTTTTTTTTTCATTTTATTTTCCAGATAGTTTTTAAAGGCCCCTCATATTTCCCTACCAATAATTGCCTCATTATTTGACATTTCCCATTAACAATAATAGTAAAGAATCTATTGTCTGACTATTTTGTCCATGAAAAATGTACATCTGGTAGTAATAAGCTGTGTGGTGCAAGGCTAGGATAATGTTGGCGGTGATGGTTAAGGTTGTGTCCACCTGATTGGGCAATGTTTTTAGTGGTTTGGCAGTTATGTAATGATGTAACCTGGCAGTTATGTAATGATATAATTTGGCATGATGTAATGCTGCAGTCCTCTGCCATTCTGTGATCTCTTGTGGTCATTGTTCATTTGTACATAATGCTGCTTTTTGCATAATGACCTGGTCTCAAGAATCTATGCATGCTGATAAGTGAGAGCTGGGTTTATATTTATTAATCAAGTGGATACATTTAAAAAAAAATGATTTTCTCCTTGAGATACCTCACTTAAATACGCAGGCAAGGATTCTCATTTGAAAGGGGTGCTTTGGGGGGAAAAAACCCAAAAACCTTTCATTACAGTTTACTGGAGGAATTTTGCTTTGTTTTGAAAATGGAAAGCAGCATGAGAGAATTTTCCAGACAGCAATGAGCTGAGAAGTCCTGCCATATGCTTTGCTGAATTTGCTTCTTTTTCAGTAAATCAACCCAAGTTTTTCCATGCCCTGTGTGAGGATGGATTTTCATTGACTACACAGCACAAGCCATAATATGTACCACAGCTTGCATAATTCTTTTACAAGGAATATTCTATTGTCAGAAGTGTAGGGTTATAATTTGGATTCCTTACTCTATTATGCTCCATTATCCACTCAGCTGATTTTGATCCTATGGCAATATTTAGTCACATTTTTAAATGTTCTTTATTAAGATGGTTATAGTTGTGGCAAATACTCTGAGCAAGAACATAAAAGCATCTCATCATTTAGACCTGCCAGCATTTTGCGGCCATTTTTTCTTTAATTGCTGTCAAATTCAATTTCACACCTTTTCATTCTTTGTTTAAGGATGTACTTTTGTAGTGAATATAAAATATTAACTGATATTTACATTTTGAAAAGGCTTCCTATTAATCTTCTCTGAAACAAATTTAACTGTAAGTTCAATATTAATTTCAAGTTGATGGGGATGACTATTACATAAACCTAGAAAATGAATTTTCTCTCAAGTAAACATGCATTTTCAAGCCTATAGTTTGGTCCAGTACTTCTAATGCTAAGGGTCACAGTGATTCAAGAAGAACATGCACAACTACTATGTGCACAAGAAGTGAAAGAAAGTGAGTGCGCAATATCACTTATCAGAGTCAGAAGGAAAAAAATAAATAAAAACAGAGCCCCATCCAGTGGAAGGTCAGAGCCAATAACATTTCTGCAAATAGAAAAGCGATACTGAAACATCAGATGTAAATTGCTGTTTGCTGGAGAATTTTAATGGAGTTCTACGTCACATTATAAAATGTTTAATTGTAACCCCATTTTAATAACACCATCTGATTAAATGAAAAGACGCCTTGCTGATCGCAATTACAATCTGTCAAACTGCATATTTATTTACAGTTTGGTTTTCTAAAACCATAAGATAAAAAAAGAAAACTCTATTCAGCTTGTCAGGAAACTATAATTATTGTGTATCCTTCTGTCAGTTTCTGCATAAAACTTTTGGTCCTAAAATGGATCTAATTATATCTACATCAACATTTTTATAAATGCTACATTTTTTCTCCATCTCAGTGAAATCTTTGTCGTTAACTAGGAAAAACATATTCTCTCTTTTTAAAAGGCATTAGCCAGGCTTGTTTGCTTTCTTTCCGTCAAGATGTTATGAAATAAAACATTCCTTTCAAAATACAAAAATATTTGCTTATGTCCCTCTCTCTCCTGGCTTGGATGCTGAATAAAACCAACAATTTTTGGCTGTCCTGGCAACACTGTTTTTAATTGTCGTGGATATTATAAGTCTTTCAGTGTGCAGCGATAAAAATGAAAGACTCTTTTCATATAATATTCTCATGTTCAAGGTCTTAGAATCCTACACAGATACAAACAGAATTGAGGTACTGGATCCCATGAGAGAAAAGATTTGTCAACTGTGATGTCTTTTTTCTAAGGTCCCCAACTTCTCAAATCCTCTGCATTGCCTTTCCCATCTACTTCCCAAATAACTGTTGTTATTGTCAAATGCCATTCAGTCTGTTCCAAGCCACAACAATCCTGTATAGGGTTTCTGAGGAGGCTGAGGGATTTGAACCACCAATCTTGTGGTTCAAACTGACCTTGTGGTCCAGTGCTTATCCTACAGTGTCATACCAGGACTTCAAAGGTCAGTGGCTCCATGTAAATGTTCTAAACCCTGAGTATATCTTAACTCTATTATTACGTATTGCTTTCAGTTCTTTTGGGACCCATTAAGATAAAGGACTTACTAATCTGGTCTTTATATTTATGTTGAGACATTAATGAATGAGAATGCTTAATATTTGGTCCATTCTGGGAGTTGTAATTATGGATTTCAAATAAAATCTAATTGAAAAACAAAATGTCAATGAATTCATGTAAAGAAGGGCCAGGAAGTCGTTTTCAGGCATGGAGACATAGTTTAGGACAAGTGACTTGAAGTTGACACTCTCATCTACTACCACATAGTATAATATCTGTGATTCTCTGTAATCGACTGTTTGACACTTTCAGGTCTATGTAGTCAATATCAGTTTAGAATGAAAATTGGGAAAATTACTGGAGGGTACAACCTGTATGCTGAGCAAATAATATGAGAAGCTGGGTTCTATGAAGAAAAACGTGGCGTCAGGATTGGAGGAAGACTCATTAACAACCTGTGATATGCAGATGATACAACCTTGCTTGCTTAAAGTGAAGAGGACTTGAAATATTTACTGATGAAGATCAAAGAACACAGAATTCGGTATGAGTTGCATCTCAATGACAGGAAAACAAAAATCCTCACCACTGGACCAATAAACAACATTCTTACCAATGGAGAAAAGATTGAAGTTGTCAAGGACTTCATTCTTCTTGGATCAACTATCAACACTCGTGCAAGCAGCAGTCAAGAGATCAGACGACGTATTGCATTGGGCAAATCTGCTGCACAGGAACTTTTTAAAGTGTTGAAGAGCAGAGATGCCAGCTTGAGGACTAAGGTGTGCCTGACCCAAGCCGTAGTATTTTCAATAACCTCATATGGATGCGAAACCTGGACAGTGAATAAGGAAGATCGTAGAAGAATTGAGGCCTTTGAGTTGTGGTGTTGGAGGAGAATACTGAAAGTGCCATGGACTGCCAAAAGAACCAATGGATCTGTTTTGGAAGAAGTGCAGCCAGAGTGCTCCTTGGAGGCCAGGATGGCTAAGCTTCGTCTCTCATACTTTGGACATGTTGTCAGGAGAGAACAGTCACTGGAGAAGGATATCATGTTGGGTAAGATGGAGGGTCAGAGAAAAAAAGGAAGACCCCCAACGAGATGGATCAGCCAGGTGGCATCATTGATGGCGTCAAGTGTGGCAGCGGTGGTGGGGTTGGCCCAGGATCGGACATTGTATCATTTGCTCAGCATACAGGTTGTACTCTCCAGTAATTTCCCCAATTTTCATTGTAAACTGATATTGACTACATAGACCTGAAAGTGTCAGTCGATTACAGAGAATCACAGATATTATACTATGTGGTAGTAGATGAGAGTGTCAACTTCAAGTCACTTGTCCTAAACTATGTCTCCATGCCTGAAAACGACTTCCTGGCCCTTCTTTACATGAATTCATTGACATTTTGTTTTTCAATTAGATTTTATTTGAAATCCATAATTACAACTCCCAGAATAGACCAAATAATAAGCATTCTCATTCATTAATGTCTCAACATAAATATAAAGACCAGATTAGTAAGTCCTTATCTTAATGGGTCCCAAAAGAACTGAAAACAATATATAATAGAGTTAAGATATACTCAGAGTTTAGAACATTCCGTTTTGCTGTGCATGGGGTCGCTATGAGTCAGTTCCGACTCAATGGCACCTGACAACAACTACAACAAATAGATGCTGGGTTACTTATACGTAAAGTTTGAATGAGGGTAAGTTACATGAACTCAATCCACTGAATCCCAAATACACTTGCTCTACGTTTGCAAGTACATAGAACAATCTGACCTTAGAAATTGGAAAGAGAGATTGTGATTTGTGAAGTATAAAGCAATTCTACAATCTAGAACACCATTGTGGCAGAGTTCCATAGTAACAGCAATGATGGGGAATTTGTTGCTATTGTTATTAAGTGCCGTCAAGTCAATTCAGACTCATAGGGACCCTACATAGGGTTTCCAAGAGGCTAGATAGTTTGAACTGCCTTGCAGCCCAATGCTTATCCTATAGCACCACACTATTCCATGGGGAATTTAGAGATCATCTATTCCAACATTTTACACCTAATCCAGATATAATCAAGCCACAGAACTAAAAACAAACAGGCAAACTAACAAAAAATAAAACAAAACAAAAAACCCAAACAGATAAAAAACCTATTTGCCATAAAATCACTGTTCCATAGGGTTTCAGTAGTTAGAATCCTTTGGGAATTGATCAGTTAGCCTTTCTTCTCAGGTGTCTCTGGGTGGATTCAAACCACCAACCATTCAGTCAGTAGTTGAGGGTTTAACCGTTATACTACCCAGGAGCTCCTGGGTGTCCCTAGCACACAGGCCCATTATGTTGAGATTCCTGCCTTCCTCTTCTCCTGTCCTGTACCTTATACTGCAGTGCTGGCTTTCCCAAGGTACCACTCTTCCCTCAGTGTCCTTCACTGGTCACACCATCATCCCCAAACCCCGCCTCCTATCTTGAAAGCCCACCTTGCTTGTTCATCTGCAGTTCACTCTTGCAAATACTGTAAATTTCAACTTTGTAATCCTCTTGAAGGCCACTTCTGAATATTACCAGAAAATTAATAAGCGACATTCCCTAAACCCCTTATGCAACTTGTCTCTTCTAAATCAAAGATGACCAAACGCTGGAATACTTATTAGCCTTCCCACATAACATTTAAGGTGAGGGCCAATGGCAAGCATAGTGCCTGCAACACAAAAGGCCAAGTGCATTTGTTAAATGAATTAATCTAAATGTCTTTTCTATCTATTTTGAATGGAGAACCTTTTTACCCCAATTTGCTGTTGCTGTTGAGTCTATTTGGATTTATCGTGGACTTATTGAACAGAGTTTAACTGCCTCACAGAGTTTCCCAGGCTATAAATCTTTACAGGAGTAGATTGCCAGGTCTTTTCTCCAGTGGCGTCTCTGTTGCATTCACACTGACAACCTTTTGGTTAGCAGCCACATGGGCAGTTCTAGTTTATAAATCCTTTCCCTATACAAAGTTCAAAACCGCCCACAGTATTTTCTGCATTTGACATTGGCAATCTTCCCCTTTGAAGAACTAGTGGTGTTAGGGATTAGCAAGCCTCCAAGAGATCCAGAAAGGCTGTAGTTTGATGGTTTTCAATCCTGGATCTGGATACTCATTTAGAATCCCTTGTAGAGCTTTGATAGCATATTAATCTCTGGACTGCATTGCAAAAAATTAGATCAAATCATTTTGGAGTACAGTTCAGTGAATTTATCCACCTAATGAGCAGTTAGGCTTGACAACATGGCTTTTTTTTGCTACTCAAAATGTGGTCCCTGGTAGCAGTGGCACATGCCAGACTTGCTGACTCTGAACCTATATTTTAACAAGATCCCAATGATTTGTAGATATGTTGAAGTCTAACAACTGAATATTATTCTAGTCTCTTTCAAATCTCAAGTTTCTAATATATCCATTAGGGAGCAGATCGTTCTTCTAACACATGGTAGAAGTGGTGGAAGAAACTGAATCTCACCTGAGAACCTATTTCAGAATCATCTTAAATTGTTCTGCTTGTCCAACATATTCACACAGTATGACCAAAGTAAGCTAGAACCTTACTACAATGGGTCTGCAACTCCACATATGTTGACTCATTGCAACTCTGTATAGGGTTTCTGAGGAGCAACTGGTGGGTTTGAACTGCTGCCCTTGTGGTTCACTGTACAGTGCTTATCCTACAGCACCACACCAGGAGTCGACAAACCCACATATACACCTTAGAAATGTGTAGATAAATTTGAAAAATTTGTTTTCAAGTCTATACAGATTCTATTGAAATTTATAAAAAAACAAATTAATTTAAAAATATTGAATGCTATTGCAATTTATAAGATATAATTTAATTGCATATTGAACATTTATATATTTTTAATCAATTAACATTAAAAATTCAACTATTTTTAAGTTGAAGGAATCTTGGGAAATAATGGTGGTGATGGTGGCTGTGTGCCATCGAGTCTGTTACAACTCAACAGGTAACAATTTGAGCTTTGATAAGTTGCTGTATAGATTTATGTTTTGAAGAATCGTTTATGAAATTTGGTACCTATCCATTTTTATACAGGTTGGGATATCACCTGGATTTTCTCAGTCTAATTTGTTTTACAGATATTTATGTGATTTTATTCGTATTTCATTTGTAATAGAAGTATATTAGCAATTAAATTTGAGAAAAAACTATTTTATATAACATAATGTGAAAAAAATTTAATTTAAATATAGCTTGCATATCACTAACTTGATAATGGACATGTATTAATTTGGGTGAAGGGAAAGGCAGTATAAAATAAAGGGGTGATCGTACAATGTCACTAAACAAAAGGAAGAAATGGAGAGGAGAGCAAGACTTACAAACCACAAAGAGAAATAATGGATAAATAAATAAATATAGCTTGCACATCTTAAAGAGGTGATAAAGTTTTTTTTCTCAAGCTGCATTTTTCCTTTGACGTTCTACATGATATGATACTATAATGAACAGCACCTCATGGTGTATGTTTCCTCTGTTGACTTGTCTTTAAATTAGGATATATCTTAATAAATGATTGAACACAATGTAATAAATCAGTCCATGTGTCATCCAGCCATGAGACATAGGTACAGTTTGAAAGGAGACTTCCTGGTCTTATCTCAAAGGTATTATTAATGAGCTGGGAATGTCAGATATTTAAAAATGTAAATATTTTAAACTAGTTATCTAAGGGGTAATTACTGATCTCTCAAAGATGCATGAAAATATTAGTCCAGAGAATAATGGACCACGTGGACTTTGGCCTCCATGACACTAAGACCAGAAAAACTAGATGGTGCCCAGCTATCATTGCTGGCCATTCTGAAAGGGGTCATAATAGAAAGTCCTGAATAAAGTGGGAGAAAAATGTGAACAAAACTAAAAATTATTTTTAAAAGACTAGGCTTATTGGTCTGAAAGAGACTGTTAGAATGCCTAAGACCATGGCCTTTTGATACCCTTCAAGCCTGGAACTGAGCTCACCCTCCATCTTTCAGCCAAATGATAGACAGGTCCATAAGACAAACAGTAGCACCAGGGAGGTGTGCAATCCTCAGAATAATCAACCATAGGAGATGATCTGGGCAGCATTTGCCCAGGGATACAATTCAGAAGGCAGAAATGGATAAGAAAGAAGGATGAATGGAAATGGTAAGCACAGGGAGGAAGTAGAAAGGGTGCTGTAACATAGTGGGGATTGCGATCAGTGTCAAAAAAAATGTGTATAAATTGTTGAATGGAAAACCAATTTTCTGTGTAAACTTTTACTCAAATGGCAATGCAAAGTTAAAAATAAGTAAATAAAATATTTTCAGTTCTAACAAAAATTCATTGTACTTTTACTATTGCTCAGTATTATTCTCGATCCTAGATAAATAAATCTCCTATAAAACTTACCATCTAGAACAGGAGTTCTCCATTTGGGCGCTATTGACATTATATGCTGAGTAAGTGAGGTAGAGTGGAGAGCTGACCTGTGCCTGGTAGGATGTTTAGCAGCATCTTGGTCTCTACCCACTAGATAGATACCAGGAACTCCACCACCACTCCTCACCCCAAGTGTGACAACCAGAGATGTCTACAATCATACCTGGTTGAGCTCCACTACTCTAGGTAGACAGTTTCAGTAAATGTGCAATGATCAGCCACAAGAAGTTTGCATACGCCTTCCCTTATAATGACACTGCAATAACAAATGGGAATTTTACCTGTGTGCAGTGTTAATGTTGCAGAAACACTCATAGAATTGGATATCTGAGCTGGAAAATACATGGATCACTAGTCACAGTCCTTCATTTTACAGCTCAGTAAAGTCAAATCTGGGAGATGTTCAGAACCGGCCAAACTTTATGCAGCTACCTGAAGGAAGCCTAAAGCAACCTCTCCTGGCTCTTCTTCATGGACTTCCCATCATACTTCACTGCTTCTGATTAAAGGAGGCACTGATATTGAACAGCATAGTGCTTAGAACTATGACCTTCACTGTTTTCCTTGGGTAACCATTTTGACAAACACCACTAATGCCAGTTTCCATGATTTAGTTAACTGTAGAATGCAACCAGCTGACTGCCTGTCACTTAAAATCCTCTCCACCTCATTAGGCACAATTGCGGATTTCTCTCCATTTCCTGTCCTTCCAACAACCAGGACATGATTTCTAGTTTTCTAAAAAATAGCTAAGTGAAAGCTAATTTTTAGCAAAATCCAACAAGGTATAAATTCGAATTTAAATATGTCCAAGTTTTCTCTCTCTGTTTTTTTTTTTTTTTTTTCATGTGTCTTGAAACTCTGGAAATAGTTTTCATACTTTTGAATAGAGCTTTTATAAAACATTTTCATACTCTAAAATAGTGATAACAAAAGCAGTAGTACTCAACATGTTTATTTAAGCATCCAGTCTATTCAAGGCATAGTGCTATCCCTGAGGTGATGGTGGTTATGTGCCATCGAGTCGGTTTCGACTCACAGAGACCCTGTACAGGGTTTCTGAGGCTATAAATCTTTACAGGAGCAGAAAGCCTCATCTTTCTCCCGTGGAACTGCTGGTAGTTTCGAACTGCTGACCTTGCAGTTCACAGCCCAATTCGTAACCACTATGCTAGCAGAGCTCCTTAGTGCTATCCCTGTAAGTATATACAAATCAATCAGAGACAAATGCAAGGAAGAAGTAACTGATGTATAAGTAAATCGGAATCAAACAGTTTGTTACTGTTATTGGGTGGAGTCAGTTCAGACTCATAGCAACTCTGTGCACAAGAATGAAAGATAGCTGGGTCCTGCACCAGCTTCATGATTGTTATTATGTTTGAGCCCATGGTTGTTGTGACTGTGTCAATCCATCTCATTGAGGGTCTTCTTCTTTTTCATTGACCCTGCACTTTACCAAGCATGATGTTCTTTTCCAGAGAATTGTCCTTCCTAATAACATGACCCAAATAAAAGAAACAAAGTTTTGTCATCATGTCTTCTAAGGAGCAATTCTGCTGTACTCTTCTAAAACAAATTTATTTGTTCTTCTGGCAGTCCATAATATATTCAATATTATTTGCCAACACCATAATTCAAATGCATTGAATTTGAATGCCTTTAGTGCAGGGTGGACTTCTTCCGTGAATACCATCTATTCTTACTAATGGTACCTCCTGTAGTTGAACATCAAACATTTCTTTTTTTGTACAGTGACGTTGCTTATTACTTTTATTTTTTTCTTGGTGCGTCTTGCATCATATAATACTTTGTCCATGTTTGTGTTGGTAAGTGCTGTCAAGTTGATTCTGAGTCATAGCAACCATGTGTATGGTTTCCAAGGAGCACCCAGTGGGTTTGAACTACTGACCTTATGTTTAGCAGTCCAGTGCTTATCTTACTACACTACACCAGGTTTGCCCATAGAATTCTTCAATATTCCAAGCTGAGGCTTGAATTTTTCTTCAGTTCTGTCACCTTGAGAAATGCTCAGCATGTTTTTCCCTTTTGACTTTCTGACTTCAGATCTTTGTACATTTCATATTAATAGTTTACTTTGTCTTCTCAACCTGCCCTTTGAAATTTTCTGTTGAGCTCTTTTACTCCATCATTTCTTCCAGTCACTTTAGCCTAAGTTTCAGCTTCTCTTCTGACATCCATTTTTTCCCCTGTGTTTTAATTCCCTTCTACTTTCTTCATGTACGATGTTCTTGATGTTATACCATAACTACTCTTATCTTCTCTCATTAATATTTTTAAAAATCCACCAAATCTATTCTTCAGATACTCTCTAAATTTAGATGGGATATTCTCCAGGTCATATTTTAGTTTTGTGAACTGACTTTATTTTCTTCAGCTTCAATTTGAACTTGCATAAGAGCAACTGATGATCTGTTCCACAACAGTTCCTGGCCTTGTTTTGATTGAGCTTTTCCACTGTCTCTTCCCACAGAAATAGACCATTTCATTCCTGTTTGTTCTATCTGATGTACTCTATGTGCATAATCATCATTTATATTGTTTTAAAAAGATATTTGGCAACGAATAAATAATTCATCTTGCAAAATTCTCTATGTGATCTCTAGCGTAGTTTCTACCGCTAAAACCATACTGTCCACTACCAATCCTTCCTCTTTTGTTTCTAGCTTTCACATTACAATCACCAGTAATTATCAATGCATCTTGATTGCATGTGTGATCGATTTCAGACTGAAAAAGCTGGTAGAATTCTTCAATTTATTCATCATTGGCTTTATGGTTGGTATAAGATTTGAATAATTGTTATATTAACCGGTCTTCCCTTATTGTTGTTGTTGTTAAATGCTCTTGAGTCAGATCCGACTCTTAGTGACCCTGTATAGGGCTTCCAGTGAGCAGCTAGTGAATTTGAAGCAATGAACAGTTTGCAGTTCAAACTGACCACTCAAATTGAGGAGCTTCAGTTAAGGCATGTTGGCATGCACACAATACATAACTTTCAATAGAAACTCATATTTGGCATGATATTTGATGAAATTATATATATATATATATATATATATATATATATATATAGAGAGAGAGAGAGAGAGAGAGAAATGATACAGAATTAAATTTCAGATAGAACTTTATGTTTTGATTTATTTAGAAAATTCCCATTCTGCTTCAAATAATATCATTGAAATTTTTGGATGTTTCTAATGGTCTCTCTAGCTACATATTCAAGATAGTAAATTAAATAGCTATCTTTGGCCTAGCCTAAGAATGACCTACTTAAAACAGCCCTCACTTAACACTGTCAAAGGGAACTGCTTAAGATGGGCCATTCTGTATTAAACCCCCATGAAATAAACTCCTGGGGGGAAATGGGAAGTCATCCAACTGGTTGTGTAATTTGAAAATGAAAAGAAAATAAAATAACTACAAAATACATTGTAGGATATAAAGCTTCTCTGAAGGAAACATAAGAACTGAGGAGTATTTTAGTAAGCAGTTAGATATAGAAATACTTTTAGTAAAAGAAAATTATCTTTGATTGTCTAAAACGGGTGTTCTGATTTTCAGATCACTGGCATCATTTGACCAAGATTATATATATTTGCAACTAGTTGTTGAATCTTGTTAGTAAATGTCAGTGATAGAGCTAGGACACAAAGCATGTGATTCATACAGCTAAAGTACAGGAATATAAATAAGTCTTCTACATGATCTCGTTCTTTGTGCCTTATAAAAAATTTATAGAACTACACTTGTTGTTGTTGTTGTTAAGTGCCATCGAGTCGGTTTCGACCCATAGCGACCCTGAACAGGGTTTCCGAGGCTGTACTAGTATTGATAATTACTGGTTATTGGAATTCAAAAGTTGGAAACAAAGAGGAAGGAAAATAAGGCATTGTTGATACAAATTATACTGGAGATCACATGATAGAAGTTTGTAAGACGAATGATTTATATATTCAAATACCTGTATGAACAGCATAAAGGCAACTATACACATGGACCTCACAGATGGAAACCACAGCAATTAAATTGACTACATCTTATGGGAAGATATGATGGAAAATGTACATATCATCAGCCAAAACAACCTCCGGGAAAGACGGTGGAACAGATCATCAGTTGCTCATAGGCAAGTTCAAGCTGAAGCTGAAGAAAATTAAAACAAATTCACAAGACCCCAAATACGATCTTCTATATCCCACCTGAATTTAGAGACCATCTCAAGAATAGATTTGATGCATTATAAAGGAATAACTGAAGACCAGAAGAGCTGTGGGATGACATCAAGAACATCATACATGAAGTAAGTAAAAAGACAGGAAAGAAATAAGAGTACAATGGATATCAGAAGATACTCTGAAACTTTCTCTCCAGCCTAGAGATGCTAAAGTGAATGGAAAAAAATGTGGAAGTAAAAGAACTGAAAAGAAAATGTCAAAGGGCAGCTCAAGAAGACAAAGTGGAATATTATAACGAAATGTACAAAGACCTGGAGTTAAAAAACAAAAAAGGGAAGAACATGCTCAGCATTTCTAAAGCTGAAAGAGCCGGGAAAAAAAAAATTCATGTGAGCTCCATGGGCAAAATATCAAGTGATGCAGAAAACATCAAAAGAAGATGGAAGGTATATGCAGTGTCAGTGTATCAAAAAGAAATGGTCAATATTCAACCATTTCGTGAGGTAGCATATGATCAAGAACCTTCCTTCAGGTGTACTGAAGGAAGAAATCAAAGCTGTACTGAAGTTACTGGCAAAAAAACAAGGCACTAGGAATTGATGGGATGCAAATTGGAATCATTCAACAAACTGATGGAGCACTGGAAGTGCTCACTCATCTATGTCAAGAAATTTGGAAGACAATTACCTGGTCAACTGACTGGAAGAGATATATATTTGTTCTCATTACAAACAGTTTGTTCTCATTACAAAAATAGGTGACCCAATGGGATACAGATAAATAATTGTACAATATCACTAATATCACATGTGAGTATAATTTTGCCAAAGGTAGTTCAAAAATGGCTGCCACAATACACTGATAGGGAACTGCCAAATACTCAACCCAGATTCATAAGAGGACATTGAACCAGGGATATTATTGCTGATATCAAACTGATCTTGGCTGAAAGCAGAGAATACCAAAAAGATATTTACCTGTGTTTTACTGACTATTCAAAGGCTTTGACTGTGTGGATTGTGACTAACTATGGTTATGTGCCATGGAGTTGGTTCTGACTCATAGCAACCTGGGTAGCATTTCAAGAAAGGGATATTCCAGAATACTTGTAGCACACATGAGGAACTTGTACATAAACCAAGAGGCAGTTGTTCGAACAGAACAAGGGAATACTGAATGGTTTAAAATCAGGAAAGGTGTGCAGCAGGGCTATATTCTTCGACCATATTTATTCAATATGTATGCTTAGCAAATAATCCCAGAAACTGGGTTATATGAAGAAGAGCATGCCATCAGAATTAAGAGAAGACTGATAAGCATGCTGTGATATGCAGGTTGTTAAAATTAAAGAGGACTTAAAAAACTTTATGGATGAAGATCAAAGACCACAGACTTTAGCATGGATTGCACCTCAATGTGAAGAAAAAAAGAATCCTCACCACTAGGCCAATAAATAGCATCATGATAAATAGAAAAATAATTGAAGTTGGTAAATACTTCATTTTTCTTGACTCTACAATCAACACTCATGGAAGTACTAGTTAAGAAATCAGACTATTAGGCAAATGTGCTGCAAACGACCTCTTTAAAGTGTTCAAGAACAAAGATCTCAGATTGAGGACTAAGGTGTGCCTGATCCAAGCCATGATATTTTCAATAATCCCATATGTCTCTGAAAGTTGGACAATGAATGAGGAAGACCATAGACTGATGCATTTGATTTATACTGTTGGAAAATAGTATGAGTTTCATGGACTGCCAGAAGAACAAACAAATCTGTGTTGGAAGGAGTACAGGCAAAAAGTTCCTTAGAAGCCAGGATAATGAGAGTTCATCTCTCATGCTTTAGACAGATTATCAGGACAGCCCAGTCCCTATAGAAGGACATTATGCTTTTTAGGGTTGAGGGCCAATGAAGACCTTCAACACGATGGATTTGCAGAGTTGCAGCAGCAACAGGCTCAAGCATAACAACAATTGTGAGGATGGCGCAGGATTGGACAGTGTTTAGTTCTGTTGTGCATAAATTCACTATGAGGTAGAGCTCATTCGTTGGCATCTAACAGCAACAACAACATATACCACAAAAGAAATAATCTCTTTAAAACATATTTGTAATACTGTTGTTGACTGTTAAGTGTCACTAAATAGGTTGCAACTCATACCAATCCTGTCTGAATAGGGTTTCCAAGGATTGGCTGGTGGGTCTGAATCCCATTTGGCAAATCAAATTGTGCTCTTCAGTTAACTTTATAATTTCAAAATTCTATTTCAAGAAATAGAAATATGTCTCTTAGCAATATAGCTCATATTGTGACAGCATCATTAAATATGCGCTACCTGTTCAATCTGAGAAATTATCCTCTGCATATCAACCAACTGGACATTGTAACCTTGAGTCATTGTGTTCACCCACATTTACCTCCTCTTTGAAAAAATTCAGTTGTCCTGAAATTTTTACCTCTACTAATTCCCAAGGAGGCCTGGGAACGTAGTAGGTTATGAGTTGAGCTGCTAACCACAAAGTCAGCAGTTCAAATCTATCAGCTGCTCCATGGGAGAAAGATAAGGCTTTCTGCTCCTCATATAAAGATTTATAGCCTCAGAAAACCTATGATTCTTCAAAACATAAAACTATATGGCAACTTATCAAAGCTCAAATTGTTTCCTGTAATTATATGCAGAGAATTTTATAGCTGAAAAGAACATTTGAGTACACTTGGTGTTAAGATCTAGATAAGCTAGCCGATTTGCCAAGATCTTTTATTAATACTCACAGTATCTCCAATAAACCCAAAATGAGTGTGAATTTCAGTATACAAGAAGTTCCCAGCTTTTTTTTTTTTTTTTGGTCTGAGCTTTTCTAGGTATTTTGTAAATACTTAGGTAAACTATTTGCCAAGCTGCCAGGTACCATCAAGAAATCTTGACTGGAAATTTTTATAGTTGTTGAAAAAATTAGATCATTAATGCAGTTCTTCTTTTCTTAGACTCTGAATGCAAATTACATGTTAAGTTTCTAAAGTCATCCTACTAAATACATTTTTATGTTAACACTATGCTTCAAAAGTGCTGTTTAAGATCTCTAAATTAAAGGCTTTTTACTATTTATCTATGAAGTCCCATATCTTAACAGATGTCTTGGGGCAGGAAGAACACATTGTTATTCACTCTCTTGTTCCCAATTTCTACTCTCTCCTGGTTTGTAGAATGTTGTAGTCTGATAATCTCAGACATTTTAGCTGGGAACAATAATTCTTCTCTAGTTTATTATATTCCTATATGAAGGTGCTATATATATGAAAATTAGTGCTGGGAGAATTAGTATGGCTTTAGAAGTAAATCTCCCTGGTACCTTTAATAATTTTTGTATGTTTTTTGGAGATTATTCCTAATTCTGTTTTACTAATTTCAAGTTTCCAGGACTGAAGTATAGGAGGGAGAAGCAGGAGAGAAAGGTGAATATTAAATATAAGATCCCATAATCATTTTACGTAACTATAAATTACCATATCTGCATGGTAGGAACATGTGTGCTCATGTGTGTGTGTGCATACATATAGACTCAGAAAACTTGTAACCCTTCTTGTATGAAATCCCTGTTGAACTGAGATGGAAAGTATGCACTCCCCTACAGTTTTCTAGTTTTTAAGGAATCCTTTAATCTGTCATTGAGGCTATGTCAAAAAAATATAGCTGGTGGGGTTCTAGTTCATACATGCACAAATTTATTTCAAACAAAGCATGCTTCAACATGTTCCTGTGATCAGCAGATAGCTGCACACACAAGTTTTCTCAGTCTTAATCTCATTAACATTGCTTCAAAAAATAAGCTCCAATAATAATAGTGGCTTATGAGGGGATCTGCTGTACCAGTTGTACTCAAGGCAAAAGGTCAGCTCATAATATTATGATGACTGTATTTTAGGACTCCTAAGGGATATTCTTGGTAGACTTTCCTGAAGGACTCAAGACCATGGGAGCTAATTATTATGAAGAAGTTTTAAGAAAATTGAAACTGAATCAGTAAGAAAAAGGCCAGGAAAGTTGCATTTAGCAATTGTTTTTTTCCCCATCATGACAAAACACCTGCTCATTCTTCCAGGATAGCAAGGGATGTCCTATGAGAACTTCTTAGGGAAACCTTACTCCATCCATCCTACAGTCTTGATCTTGTCCCTTGAGATGTCTTTAGTTTCTACAACTCAAAAATACTTTTTTTAAAAAGCACGATTTGAGTCTCTCAAGGATGTCAAAACTGTTATTTTGACATGATACAAGTCTAAGATTGCAAAATTCTTCTGGGAAGGGTTAAAGATGGAAACTCCACTATCAGAAGGGTTTAGTCCTAGATGGAGGGCTTATCAGGAAACAACAGCTTCACATTTTGACATTTGTGTTTAATAAAGGTGTCTAGGGTTTTGTACCAAACCTTTTCTTTTTTCTTTACTTGCCCTCATATCTACAGAACCACATACACACCAAATCCATTCAACAAATACCAAGTAAGTGGCAGCTCTGCCATCTCCTCTATCAGAGGGGATAATGCAGGGATTCCACAGACAGAACAGCTCTTCTCCCCAGGTTTCCAATCTAGCAGATGGAGGCAAACAACTGACCAATTCAATAAAGCAGATCATTTCAGATAGTAATTATATTCCACAAGCCTAATGGTTCTTCATTTCCGATCATGGGTGCTTTACAGCAGTCACTCATACCATAAAATAAATGATAACATAATGAGGATAAGCGTAGGAGGTGGGGCCCTTCATAGAAATGACATTTGAGCAGGGAACTGTAGGTGAGGATCTGGGGCCAGGGCATTGGCAGGTGGGAGGTGGAGATAGAAAACCAAGGTGACTGTAGTTCAGTTAAGGCCAGACATCTGAAAGGCCCCGAGTATCACAGGCTTTTAAATTAAATGCAGGTGCAATGGGCAACTACTTAAAGGTTTTTACATCAGGAGTAGCCTGATCTAATAATGTATGTAAAAAATTCCACACTGACATCTTTTTGTTAGTGCTGTTGAGTCTGTACCAACCCATAGTGATCTGTATAGGGTTTTGGAAGAGTGGCTACTGAGCTTGAACCACTGACCTTGCAGTTCAAACCAACCTTGCAGTCCAGCACATTAACTCACAGCACCACACCAGGACTCCTTTGTGTAGGAAATGTATGGTAGAAGGAAGTGTTAGGGGAAGAGACCGGTTAGTATACTATTACTATAATCCAAAAACGGATTCCTGGTATGGCGATGGGTTAATGTGCTGGACAGCAAAATTGGTTTGAACTGCAAAGTTGCTAGTTCAAGGTCATCAGTCACTCCTTGGAAACCCTATACAGGGTTACTATGAGTCCAAACTGACTCAATGGCCATCAACAACAACAATCCAAAAATAGGGCAGTGTTTTGGACTATGGTGGGAGCCGTAAAGAAGGAAAACACATAGGCATAATCCACATATACTTTGGAGGCAGATTAGTCGAACAATGCTCAGTGAAGAGTGAGGGGAAAGATGAAACAAGGATTCATCCCATATTTGAAGTGGACAAAGATTCAATTTACAAAATAAGCACCTAGTGAAACTCCCTCACTGTGAAAACATCTCCCTCACTTCTCAATCCATTTTTTTTAAGATCTTGATCAAATGTTACCCGAAATAGGTAGTTTCCCAGGTCACTCATAACACTTTACAATGGTTATAGCATCAGGCAATATCATTAATATCACAGGCACATAAAAGTTTGCTCAAGATAATTGAAAAAAATAGTTGCCGCAACAGGTTGCTGCTAGAAATTCGAGTCAGATTCAGAAGAGCATGCAAATCAAGGAATATCATTGCTGATGTCAGATGGAAAGCAGACAAAATACCAGAAATGTTTACCCGTGTTTCATTGGCTAAACTGTTCAACTGTGTGGGTCATAATAGTTATAGATAGCATTGAGAAGAATGGGAATTTCAGAACAATATTTGTACTCATGTGGAACCTGTACATAGAACAAAAGGCAGTCATTCAAACAGAACAAGGGTACTGTGAAGTTTAAACTCAGGAAAGGTATGCATCAGGGTTGTATCCTTTTACCATACTTATTTAATCTGTATAGAGTCCTGGTGTGACACTGTAGGGTAAGCACTGGACCACAAGATCAGTTTGAACCACAGGGTTATTGGTTCAAACTCACCAGCCACTCCTTAGAAACCCTATACAGGATCGCTGTGAGTCAGAATTGACATGACGGCACTGAGCCACAACAATATTCATTCTGTATGTTGAACAAATAATCTGTGACTCTAGACCATATGAAGAAGAAAGCAGCCTGCAGATGACACAGCCTTGCTTAGTGAAAGTGTAGAGGACTTGGGTGCCTTACTGCAGAGTAGCAAAGAGATATCTTTGAATTTGGATTACACATTTATGTTGATAAAGAAAACAAACATCCTTATAACTGGACTAGTAAGCAACATCACCATAAATGAAGAAAACATTGAAATTGTCAAGGATTTCATATTACTTGGACCCACAATCGATATCCATAGAAGCTGTCAAAGGACATATTGCAATGGGCAAGTTACTTCAAGAGGTCACTTTCAAGTGTTAAACAAAATGTCTCTTTGAAGACAAAAGTGCTCCTGACCCAAGCCATGGTCTTTTCAATTGCCTCATATGCATGTGAAAGCTGGACATGTACTTTGGACATGTTATCAGAAGGGATCAGTCCCTGGAGAAGAATATTATGCTTGGTGAAGAAGAGGTTAGGTAAAAAGAGGGTCAAAGACCGTCAATGAGGCAGATACAAAAGCTGCAACAATGAGTTCAAATGTAACAATTGTGAAGATGGACCAGAACCTAGCAGTGTTTTATTCTGTGGTATATAGGGTCAATACCAACTCCATGACACGTAACAACAACAATGGCAAATGTCAAAATTTATAGTTGATACTACTTTTTGTATATATATATATAATTTAATTAGACAGTTGAGGACATACCAATTTTTACATACCTAACATCAGCACTGGAGTTCCATGTGCTCAGCTGCTGGTGGGTTTCTTAAAGAAAAGCCAGGAGGAGATCTACTTCTGAAAATTTGGTCATTGAAATTTATGAAGTACAGGTCTACTCTGATCTACATGTGGTCACAATTAGTTGAAATTCACTCATTTGCAATCAATTTAAAAATCAGCATGAACAGTGTCTCATAAATAGTTATCAGAACCTAAGTTCAGTTTCCTCAAGACAGTTCTGAATTTAAACTGGTTACTTCCTTTTCTTCTGGTGTGGTGCTATAGGGTCAGCACTGGACAGTGAAACACTAAGTCGGTGGTTCAAACCCACCAGCTGCTCCTCGGAAACCCTATATAGGGTGGCTATGAGTTGAAACCAACTCAACGACACTTAACAACAGCAGCAACCTACCTCATTTATAGTTGGTTTCTAGCCTTGTTTTGGCTGATGATATTGAGCTTCTCCATGGTTTCTTCCCACAGATTTAGCTGATTTGAGTCCTTTGTGTTCCATCTGGTGTCGTCCCGGTGTGCAGTCACCATTTTTGTTGTTGAAGAAAGGCACTTGCAATGACTAAGTCATTGGTCTTGCAAAAGTATATCACGTGATCTCCAGCACTGGCATAGTTTCTTTCACATGACCATTATTTTCCAACTACTTATCCTTCCACTTTGTTTCCAACTTTCAATTTCCAACTACTAGCTATTAGTATATGAGTATGAATGTCAGATTCAAACTGGGCAATAGTAATCCATTTCAGTTCACTAATGCCTGGCATATCCATCCTTCTGAATGCCATGTCGCTTTTGACAACTTCCAGTTTCCCCAGATTCATACTTTATACATTCCAAGTTCTGATTATTAATGGATTTGTACTACTGTTTCTTCTCATTTTGAGTTATGCCCCATTAGCAAAGGTAGGTGCGGACATTTTTGCTTTACCCACTTCATTAAAGTCAATTCTAGTTTGGAAGGGGTAGCACTCCCCCAGCTGTATTTTGTATGTCTTTCAACCTGAGGAGCTCATCTTCTGGCACTACAGCAGTCAATCTTCATAACTTTTCACAAGGTTTTCTGTGGCTAACCGGTCAGAAGTGGTTTCCCTCTCCTTCTTATTCATTCTAGTCTGGAAGATCCACTGAGACATGTCCAGCATGGGTGGCCCTGCTGGTACTTAAAACTGGTTGCATAATTTCTATTATCACAGCAATGCACACACCATCATAGGATGAAAAACAGACACAGGAATGGAGAAGCACATGCTTACCATTGTCTAATTCTAAGATTAAAGGCTGTGCATATGCATGCAACAAAAAGAAGAGCGATGACGTTCTATTTTAGAATCTTTTGAGAAAAAACACAACTGAAAAATTCTGTACTACAGAAATTCCAACTTGGTCTGCAGACAGGAAATGGAATACAGAATGAAGATTGGAGGATATTTTAACCTTCATGCTTCAAATATCTGGATATTTAAGGGAAATATTCATTTTTTGCTTTTAGGTAAATTCTGTAATTTTCCCACTGACATGCGAAGCCATTTCAGCATATACAAGAAAAAGAGATTTCTAGATGAAACAGTATGTGCTAGAGTTTTTCTCTCCTCTATGTTTTAATTTAAGCAGAATTAAGGAGAGTTTGAAACTCACTGATTACTATCCCAAGGATTATGGCTACAAACATGCCATCCCAGCTGCACAAGGAAAAGGATTCATAGCCAGGGTCATTTGTTTTTAAAACATTTGTTTACTCTCTCATGAACCTAACCTCAATTACTTTCTCATCTCAGGTATTTTTGCTTGAGTGGACTTTTGTTCACAGCATAGACCATGAGTCCTTTGGGCAGCCTGTGTGTTTATCCAATAAGCCGTGATAGAGAGGACCCACTATTTTATACAGTATGAAGTTGCCACCTAGATGCCTAGAGAGATTTAGTTTCTAATTTCTTCTCCTTGTTCTGGCCTCTCAGCAAGATGTTTTTTAGAGCCATTTTGCTTCTGTTTCCTTTACTTGTGGTTTTGGAATCACTTAACTGAGTTTTCCTTCCCTAAAAGTATCATCTGTACTGATGATGCAGAATGTGAGGCAGCTTAATTCCTCTGCTTCCTTGTATTGCTCTCTACTTTGTGATGGAGGATTTTTTGTCAGAACTCTGTGAGTACATGGTCCCAGATGTTTGGTCAGACACCAATCAAGGTATTGTTATTTAATATTTATATGTGATTACCTTTAAATCCCCTCACCTGTCAGTTTGTTGTACTGTGGAGACTTGCATGTTGTTATGATGCTGGAAGCTATGACTCTGATACTGCCACTAGGATCACACATGGTTGACAAGTTTCACCAGAGTTTCCATCACATGTTGGTTGATGTCCAGGTTCTTGAGTTTTCATGGCACTTGGGGCATATGAGGGAGGGACTGAACCCACAGGAAGTGGGGAGGATGCTATAATATTGTTCTTTATGGACTTAGTCTTTCAGATGCCTTTAAGGACTTGTTGTTGTTGTTGTTAAGTACCGTGGAGTTGGTTCTGACTCATAGTGACCCTGTACAGGGTTTCCGAGGCTGTATGTAAATCTTAAGGGAGCAGAAAGCCTCATCTTTCTCCCTGGGGAACAGCTGGTAGTTTCTAACTGCCGACCTTGAGGTTAGCAGCCCGACTGAAAACAACTATGCTACCAGAGTTCCTTCCTTTAAGGACTAGGACTCCTTTAAGGATCCAAGCCATGGTAAGTACCCAAGACAATGAAGGTTGGTTGATGTTATTCACAATTCACTATCTAAACATTTGGCTATTATTAAGTCACAGTTATAGGGATATTTAAATGTACAAACTCTTTGACAATTTCAAGGCATGCCACTTCCACCAGATCCACAAAGAGAACAATTTCTTCTTACTAGGCCACAAGCACTTCGTTTGCATAGTGGACTGCCATTTTACTATCTTATTAGCATTGTCTACTGATTAATCCCTGTAAGGTATATACCTATCACAGGGCAGGCTGCAGCCTAGGATTGGACAAAAAGTACTGAAATAAACTGTTTACAGCTTTCCTAGGAAATATTAATCAACCTGGACTAATGTAACAATCCCTCTTTGGCAAAAAAACTAGGGCAAAGGTAATTCCTCAGAAAAATCTCTCTGAGATGTTTTTCCAAAGAACCACACAAAGGAATTCATTTTACCATAGTAGCTAAGAAAACAGAGACACAGAGTGATCAAGTAACTTGCCAGTCAGAATTCCATCTTATTTCACCAAAGTATGTGGTCACTCTACCTCTACTCACTCTCCTTTCTTCTCTCAGTAACATGAAAGCCATGTGAGCTTAGTTTTTTTTAAAATGGTAAAGGATGATAATATTTCAAATGCTTTATGATTTGGTACAGCCAGATGAAGTGCTAATGAAGTAAATGAACTGAAGTTTGTCATGTATATATCCAAAGGTAGAACGTAAAGGCTCAATGAAATCTTTCAACAGAAATTTACCAAGCTCCTAACAAGTGTAGCGCGCAGCCCAACTCACAAGAAATGTAGAATAAATGAGCAGTCAGACCCCCTGCTGTACCACCTACCTCCTGTTTACCTGTGATCACCTGCCTAAGGTAAAGATTATTACCATATTTCCTAGTTGGACATTTTGTGTAAAACATCTAATGCTTCAGCTGACAAAGGTAGGTACTCAATTAATGTCCTCAGGACATCCATCAAATATGGACGTCACTTTCTAGCGTGGGAATGAAGACACAGAGTAATAACAAATAAGCCAGGGGGACTGCGAGAAGGTGGATAATACAACATCAAACAGAAGATGTAATGTCTGCCTGTATTGATTGGAGGGGTTCAGATGCTTAAAAACCAGTTTCTGTTAAGACAATTCCAACTCACAGCAACCCTATGTGTCAGGGTAGAACTGTGCTCCATTTGTTTTTAATAGCTCTTTTGAGGCCCCTCTGGATAGACTTGAACCATCAACCTCTGGATTAGTAGCTGAGACTTGTTCAAGCTCAGACTTGTTCAAGAGGAAGCTGACGCAGAGAGGTTAAGTCATGTGCCCACAGTTATTGACAACTTCAGAGGAGCAGAATCAGTATTTAAGTGCAGGCACATCACCCCAGAAACAGCCTGCTCAACTACTACTCAGGCTGCTTCTGAAGGCACTGTTAGCTGTGAATACATTGTGACCGAAACACTGTTTGAACTGTAAGGAGTGTACCATCTTCTACAACTTGAGGTCATATACTCTCTCGTTTTCTAGCTGCTTCATGTAATTCTCATCTTCCCAAGTGAATAGTCAGATCCGGAATTTTAACACACAGTCCACACAGCAAAAAGTAAATCTGAGGATCCATGAGATACTTCACAAATGTATGATGACTAGAGGACATTTCTAGACTGAAGTCCAGTATCAGAGGAGGCAGAGGGTCTGATATTACCTGGGAAACAATTAATAAATAGCCCCCATGTGCTGCTATGAAGTCAGGCTGCTTTGGGGGAGGCAAAACAACCACACAAACAAGAAACACTCCTCCACACACAAAAGATACAGTAGCTGCTAATCAAAGAACCCACTTTATATCTGCCCAGTGAGGCCATGGCAGTTGCTAATATTTTCCACCCTGCTTTTGTCTTGATGCTATTATAGTTAATACTAAAATAATGAGACACACACGCAACCAGCAAGCAAATGTGTGATTCCATATATCTATTAGAGAGACAGAGAGATAAATAGATGCAAATGTTGTTGTTGTTAAGTGCTATCGAGTTGGTTCTGACCCATAGCAACCCTGTATAGGGTTTCCAAGGAGCGGCTGGTGAACTTGAACCACCGATCTTACAGTTCAAATGGCTTTGCACTCTGGCGCATTAACCCACAATGCCACACCAGATGCAAATAGCATGCTTTTATTCTGGTATGGTGCTGTGGGTTAATGCGTCAGACTGCAAAGCCGTCTGAACTGCAAGGCTGGAGGTTCAAGATCACGGGCCACTCCTTGGAAACCCTATACATGGTCGTTTGGGCCGAAACCGACTTAACGGCATTTAACAACAACAACATTCTATCTATGTAATAGTTACATGGCCATAGTCTGATTCTTCCTTTTCATATTGAATAGTTCAAGGGTTGTTGCTGTTGTTAAGTCCTACAGAGTCAGTTCAAACTCATATAAACCTCGTGCACAATAGAGCAAAACACTGCCCGATCCTGCACCATCCACACAATTGTTGTTACTCCTGAGCCCACTGATGATGCCATTGTGCCAACCTATCTCATTGGCAGTTCTCTTCTTTTTCACTGACCCTACACTTTACTAGGAGTCCTAGTGTGGCACTATGGGTTAAGGTGTTGGACTACAAAGTAGTTTTGAACCACAAGGTTTGTGGTTCAAGCTCACCAGCCACCTCTCGGAAACTCTATAAAGAGTGGGTATGGTTTGGAACTCACTTGATGGCACTTAACAACAACAACACTTTACCAAGCATGATGTTCTTCTCCGGGGGCTGGTCTCTCCTGACAACATAGTCTAAGTATGAAAAAAAAGTCTCACCATCCTGGCTTCCAAGGTGCATTCTGGCTTTACTTCTTCCAACACAGATTTGTTTGTTCTTTTGGAGTTCAAGTACTATAAACTATGTGTACATTACAATGAAGAGAAAATTCTTTAAAATATTCATAGTGTTATTTTTCTTTTAAGTATTAATAATGTAATGTTTTTAATAATCTATGCCTTAAGAAATGAAGAGATCATAATTTTTCATTTATAGCATTTTTAAAAAGTCATGATATATGAAATATGGTTCAATCTCAATCTGCTGTGTAATTATTTATGTCTTCTGGTCAGAAGAGAATGTAGTTTAATGCACAACACATATAAAATATGAAAAATGTTAATAGTATAATATGTTTTGGGAGTGGAAAATATTTTAGTAGACAAGATTTGGACTAAAGGAAACAAAAACTTGATGCTAATGAACAATGCTTTTAAGATGCATCAAGTTTTGAGGTAGTTTCTTGCCTATCAGAAAGAGAAGGGTTACCCTGAAATACAAAAAGGAGCTGAATCCTTTATCTCTCAAAGATTACTCATATTTCCAGAGGAATTTATCCATCTATTAAATTCAGAGGAATTCAAAAATCAATTTTGTATGGTGATACATTTGGCAAATGTTAAATACGAGTATATTTATTAGATGAAGGGGAAAATAAGACCTGGTGTCTGGATGATTATAAGGATTGTGTTTTTATTTTTTTTTAATGATCCAAAAAAGGAAAGCTGAATTGACTGTTTTAATGACTGTGACAAATGGTCAAAGACCCTGAAGCAACTCAGATCTTTTCTCTGGAGTGTATGTTTCTGCTGGAAGAAGGAACTGTATGAGTGGGTATTATGAAAAGACAAATATTATGTTCCTGTGAGTAATGTTTGCCCACATAAGGAAACTAAAAACTTTCAAATTGGAAAAAAAACTGAAATGAAAAAGAAAAACAAAACAAAACATCAACCAAACTGTTCTTAACATTTCCCTCAGCTCTAGATAAGAATAGTTAATAAGTAATGAAGGAAGTAGTGTTTTGAAAAGAAAATGGCTCATTGTTCTTCTGAAAAGTATTTTAGACTAATTCTCCTAAGACTATATGACTAAAGGGGTTTAAAATGCAGCATTTTAATGTTAATCTACTTGCACAAACCAAGCAAATAGCAAATCAAAGACTAAATCACTTTGTAGTTTAAAAAAAAAAAGCCAAAAAACTCTGTTTTGTGTACAAGTCCTTAGTAGACACAAATACTTCGCATTGTCTCTTCTGAGCTCAATATTTTGGGGGACTTGGAATAACTATGCTTGTTTAGAAGCTGTAATTTTACTGAATAGTTACTCTGAAAATAAAAGTATTCTATAAAAAGGAGACTAACCATTAATTGTAATTTATTGTCAAATAAGTTAATTTAATTGTGGCATAGGTTATGAATAATTAGTAGTTCATTAAGAGATGAGATTACAAAAATAGATATATGTTTATGGCTTAATTTGCAGATGATTTACTGATTATTTTTCATTTATAGCATTGAAAAAGTATCATGGATATATGAAAAATGGTTCTATCTCCATTTGGAACCATATTGAAAGCCCACTACATGTTTGTCAGTTTTTTGTACTGTGGTGGCTTGTGTATGTGCCACTGGAAGTTATGTCACCAGTATTTTAAAAGGCAACAGTGTCACCCATGGTGGACAAGTTTAAGTGGAGCTCCCGTATTAAAAAAAAAAAAAAGAATCTAAGAAGAAAGAGAGGCGGGCCACTTCTGAAAGGTTAGTAACTGAAAACCTTATGAATAGCAGTGGAATGTTGTCTGATATAATTCTGAAAGATGAGTCTCTAAGGTTGGAAGGCATTCAAAATATGCCTAGGGAAAAGCTGCCACCTCAAACTAGAGTAAACATTAATGAAGTGGGTAGCAAATCTTTTGGGAACTTCATTTGCTGATGGGGAACAACTCAAAATGAGAAGAAATAGCTAAAAACATTCATTAATAATAGGAATATAGAATTTAAGAAGTGTGAATATAGGAATACCAAAAATTATCAAAAATGAAATGGAATGCAGAAAGATTGATTATCTTAGGCATTAGTGAGCTGAGATGGACTGGTACTGACCATTTTGAATCAGACAATCATATGGTTTACTATGTTGTTGTTAGTACCTTCTGTTGCAGACCGTGTAAAGCTGGTCAGAAGTTCGAGGCCCACTGGGCTTGAGTGTCGCAGACAATGCAGGCCACAGGCTCTGAGGAAAAGATTCTGGCCACCGGGCAGTCATGGCAAATTGTTTTTCATCTTAGTGTTCAGTTATGATTTTTATTTAATTCCAAACACGAGCCCTTAGTATCCACAGATAAATGTAATATTTTCCTAAAGCCGAGACTGTAAAGGTTTCAAGGTTAAACCTTTCTCCAAAGGATTAACTGAAAATAGCTTAGCTACTTCCTGGTTCTTTGTTCTATAGACAAAAAAGCTATCCTCCCTAAATCTGTCCCAGGTGCTGGCTATTCAGCCAAGTTCCTGAAAACCTGGCTCAGGAAGCCAAAACAGCAGGACTCCTCTCAAGCCTTTTGTACTTCCCTCTCACCTTCCCCCAACTGAGCTCAGGGGCTATAGATATGTTAATTGAACCTGAGAAACCAAGTTGCTGGCCTGGGATTCGAACCAGCGAAGCTCTATGTAAAGTTACCTGAATGTCTGGAAAATTACTGATGTTAGCTGTACCTTGTCTTAGTCCTTCCCAGCTTGGTGTGAAGCTCCTCCCCTAAATAAAATGGAGACACAGGCCGGCCCAGGTGTGCATTACAGGTTGGAGGGCATGCAGTACAGTTTGCAGGGCAGTGAGTTGCTGCCTGCAGAGGCCATGATGCCTGTAGTCCCAAGTCTGCCCACCAGTAATGCAACCATCCTGATTTCGGGGTGCCTCTTTGTCCCCTTCCTTCTGTCTTTCTGTGTATTCTTTTGCTATCCCTATTGCCGCCAGATATCCCCTCCTTGTGAACCAAATACTCGTGAACAACATAACTATGTTGAGGCCAGTCCCCGACACCTTCAAGTCGGTTCTGAGGACCATCAAATTGAAGATGAATGACGTCACATTCATCATCAAAAAGAACATTTAGAGATCTTTATTGATCCAATCTATGACAGGATAATATCCATACAAGTACAAGGAAGACCAGTTAATACCACTATTATTCAAATTTATGCACCAACCTCTAAAAAGCCACTGATGATGAAAAATGAAGCATTCTACCAACTTCTTCAGTTTGAAATTAATCAAACATGCACTCAAGATAATTATTGGTAATTGGAATGTGAAAATTGTAAACAAAGAGGAAGATCAAAAGTTGGAAACCAGGACTTTGGTGATAAAAGTGATGTTGAAAATCACAAGATATTATTTTGTAAGACTAATGACTTATTCATTGCAAGTATCTTTTTTCCAACAACATAAACAGCAGCTGTACACATGGACTTTAACAGGTGGAATACACAGAAACCAAATTGACTACATTTGTGGAAAGAGACAATGGAGAAGCAAGGTCAGTATCATCAGTCAAAATATGTCCAGGGCCAACTGTGGAACAGATTATCAATTGCTCATATGCAAGATCTGGTTGAAATTGAATGAAACTAAAACAAGTCCAGGAAGGCTAAAATATGACCTTGAGTATATCCCTAAATTCAGATACCATCTCAAGAACAGATTTGATATATTAGACATTTACAACCAAAGAAGACTACAGGAGTTGTGGGATGACATTAAGAGCATCACACATAAAAAAGCAAAAGATCTTTAAAAATACAAGAAAGTAAAAAACACCAACATACATGTCAGAAGAGACTCTGAAACTTGCTTTTGAATGTACAGAATCTAAAGCAGCTGGAAGAAATGATGAAGTAAAAGCTAAACAGAAAGTTTCAAGGGCAGGTAGAGAAAACAATATGAAGTATTATAATAAAATGTGTAAAGACCAGGAGACAGAAAACAACAATGGAAGAACACGCTCAACATTTCTCAAGCTGAAAGAACTGAAGAAAAAAATTCAAGCCTCAGGTTGCAATATTGTAGAATTCTATGGACAAACGAAGTCCTGGTGTGGTGCTGTAGGATAAGCACTGGACTGCTAACCAAAGGTTGACAGTTCAAACCCATCAGCCACTTCAGAAACCATATACAGGGTCACCATGAGTCAGAACCAACTGGATGGCACTTAATAACAACAACATGGGCAAAATATTGAAAGAGTAAGAAGCATCGAAAAAATATGGATGAAACATACAAAGTCACTGTACTAAAACCATTTCAAGAGGTACCATATGATCAAGACCCAATGGTATTGAAAGAAATTCAAGCTGCACTGAAGGAATTGGAGGAAAACAAGTCTCCAGGAATAGATGGGATAGAAACTGAAATGTTTAACAAACTGATGCAATGCTGGAAACGCTCACTGATTTTTTCAAAAATATGTGGAAGACAGCTACCTGGTCAAATTAATTGGAATAGATCCATATTTGTGCCATTCAAAATAAAGGGGATTCAGAAGAATACAGAAATCATGGAACATTAATATCACATGCAAACAAAACTTTACTGAAGATAATTCAAAAATGGTTGCAGCACTACATCAACAGAGAGCTGCCAGAAATTCAAGCTGGATTCAGAATAGGATGTGAAATGTGGGAAATCACTGCTGATATCAGATGGATTTTGACTGAAAGCAAAGAATACCAGAGAGATGTTTATTTGTGCAACACTGTGAAGAATGGGAATTTCATAACACTTAATTGTGCTCATGAAGAACCTGTACGTAAACCAATAGACAGTCACTAGAATAGAACCAGGGGATATTGAATGGTTTAAAATCAGGAAAAGTGTGCAGCAATGTTGTGTTCTTTCAATACTTAGTTAACCTAGATATTGAACAATCATTATAAATTACATGAAGAATGTGGCATTAGGATTGGAGGAAGACTCATTAATAACCTTCAATATGTAGATGACACAATGCTGCTTGCTGGAAGTGAAGAAGTCTTGAATACATGCTGATGTAGACCAAAGATTGTAGCCTTCAGAATGGATTGCACCTCAGTGAAAATCCTCACAACTGGACCATGATAAAGAGAAAAAATTGAAGTTGTCAAAGATTTCATTTTACTAGGTTCCACAATCAATGCTCATGGAAGTCAAGAAATCAAAGGGCATATTACATTAGGCAAGTCTGTTGTAAAAGACCTTTTTAAAGTATTAAAGAGCAAAACTATCACTTTGAACATTAAGTGTTCCTGATTCAAGTCATGGTATTTTCAACTGCCTCATACACATGCAAAAGCTGGACAATGAAGAAGGAAGACCTGGGAAGAATCAATGCATTTGAATTATGAAGTTGGTAACAAATATTGAAAGTACCATGGTCTGTCAGAAAAGCATACAAATGTTTTCTCAAAGAAGTACAGCCAGATTGCTCCTTAGCAGCAATGATGGCGAGACTTTTTCTCTCATTCTTTGCGCATGTTGTCAGGGAGGACCAGTTCCTGGAGAAGGACTTCATATTTGGTAAAGAGGAAGGCCCACCCCCACCCCCACCAAGGAGATGGACTGACAGAGTGGCAGCAACACTGGGTGGGCTCAAACATAAGAAGAGTTGTGAAGATGGTACAGAACTGGGCAATGTTTCATTTGTAGGTGTTGCACACGACGTTTAATACTGCTGCCAATGATTTCTGTCTGAAAGTCTTGACAAGAAAGTCAGGTAGCTCTCCAGGTTTCTAGGTCCAGTTTTTCAGCACAACCCAAGTGCAGAGTGACAGGATAAGCAAGCAGTGAACATGAGGCTTAGAGTCACAAACAGAAACCTCAAACTTACTTGTCTCCAGGTAAATGATTTCAGTAGTGAAAGCCTTTACTTGTTTATTTCTTCTTCCCTCTCCCACCTCTTTTTCATTTATGTTCGAACCGCAAGGTCAACAGTTCGAAACTACCAGCTGTTCCACAGGAGAAAGATGAGGCGTTCTGCTCCTGTAAAGATGTACAGCCTCGGAAACCCTGTACAGGGTTGCTATGAGTCGGAACCGGAACCGACTCCACGGCACATAACAACAACATATTCTCTGTAGCCTCCACCCTCTACCTTTAGAAAATATTTAATTAAAATTTTGGAGGTTATAGCTCATTACATAGGATTCCTGGTGTGTCGCTGTAGGATAAGCACTGGACTGCTAACCACAAGGTCAGTGTTTCAAACCTACCAGCTGCCTCCTTGGAAGCCCTATATAGGGTCACTCTGAGTCAGAACTGACTCCATAGCACTTAACAACAAGAAGCTAACTGCTTGGTCTTGGAATAGTGGAAATTCTTACTTAAGGGCCTACTTAGAATCAGTTTGTCCAAAGACAACTGTGCACATATACTCTGTATCTTTTCCTGTCTTGGTGTGTTAAGGGCCGTGGATCCCCAGGCAGAAGAGAGATGGCATGAAGAGCACAGGCATGATGGTCCTGGTGGCCTTCCCAGACAAAGGATTTGAAGTGACTTACACAGGATGGAGAACAGCCGGCTAGATACCAATATAGCAGGAAATCTGCCCCAGGAATGGTCAATGGACCAGAAATTAAATACATCAGCAATTCAGTGATGCTATTAAAGACTCTGAAGTTCCTGGGTAGCATAACATGTTAAAAACTTAACTACTAGTCAAAAGGTTAGTAGTTCGAACATACTCTAAGTTGCCTTAGAAGGCGCCAGACCCACCAATCTGTTTCAAAAGGGTCACATTCTTGAAAGCCCCATAGAGCAGAGTTTTAATACACACACATGAGGCTACCATGAGTTGGAATTGACTCATCAGCAACTAACACCACCATGACCCTTAAAGACTCTAGCATAGAATGCCCATACAGGAGTGGAACAGCACCGGAGAAATGTAGAAATTAATCTGTAATTTCAGGCATTTTCTAAAATTCGACATCTCATTTTAGTCGATGTTGTTATTGTTGTTAAGTGCCATCAAGTGGGTTCTGACTCATAGCAGCTTTGTATAAGCCTTCTGAGTAGAGACTGGTGGGTTTGAACCACTGACCTTGTAGTTAACAGTCCAGTGCTTAGCCTACGGCATAACACTAGGACTCCTGGTTAATAGGGTTAAGAAAAGGAAGTTATTTTGATTTAAAAAGTTAAACAATTTAACCTTTGATGAAAGGTTAAGAAATTGAAGTTCTTTGGACCTTCACAGCACAATTGACTTAATAAATGTCATTTTCTTGAAATCAACTTTGCATTTAGAAGTCTAAAGCTGACAAAGTAGACTTAAATTGCAGTAAGAGATTTTGGTTTAACTTTAATAAGGAACTTCCTGGAAGGAATCTAAATCTACTGCAATTTAACTTAATGTTACAAGGTTAATTAAACACAAAGAGGCTACCCAGGAAAGTTGTGGAATCTTGGCTCTTACATAGAAAACCGCATACCTTAAATTGTTTGGTTTACATCTGCCTGGACTTCAGAGACTGAATTGAGTTACTCCCGGAGCGTGCTTACAGCATTATAATTTTATAACTGACTTTATAGCTTTTTAACTTCTTCCATGCGTGGGTGAGACACACATTCATATGAATGGGTGAAACATACATTCACATGGGCTCTAGGGTGGAAGAAATGTCCAACAAATCCTATGTACAATTATCTTGCATTTGATTGTTTGGCAATTTCAAGAAAAAGTGTTATTTTTAAATTGGTTCATTTCCTGAATACTATTACAGAAAATACTAGCTTGCAATAATATTTTATTATAGTATTGTAAGATAGTCCTGAGATCACAGTGACTATGTAGGATAAGCACTAGACCACAAATCACAAGGTCAACAGTTCAAGCCCACCAGCCTCTCCACAGGACAAAGATGAGACTTTCTGTTCCTGTGAAGATTTACAGCCAAAAAACTCTATACAGGTCACTGTGCATCAGAACTGACTCCATGGCACTTAACAACAACAATAAGACAGTTCTGAATCATTATTGTCCTTAATCCATTGAACTACTTATTGATACTTTATTCAAAATAGTCTGTTTTGAGGAAAGAAAGAAGTTAAGTTGAGCTTAATAAGTTAATCAACACTTATTTTTGGCCTTCTTAGGAGTTTGTCAAAAAAGCAACAACTAAGGAAAACCAAAACTGAACAATATACTTTTGTTATAAATGGTCAAAAATAAAAACAGTAAAAACAACTCATTTCTTCACAGTATTAAAGTGGTTTTATACTTTGCTCTCATGGTTCACAATGTGTTTTTTTTAAAGGGTAAATTGGGAGTGGGGGAACCAGGTTATAATTGCTAAGCATTTGATGAATTGTGGCATATGCTAAATAATTTTGCATCTTTTTTTCTTCTGTCAAAGTGGGCAAAATAATTTCTTTTTGTTTAAAAACAAAGAAGCCACTGTGACATCCATTCCATTTTAAATGGATGCTTCTATTCTTCCATTCCTAAATGGGCTGACATCACCAGCTCCTTCGTGTCCTGAAAGATCTTTAGCTCTAGTCCACTGTGACATGCTCTATGCATTACATGCAATGAAATATCTCAAAATTTTGAAAATATTTATTTTGAAAACAGCAATCAAATTGTCTGTAATTACATTTTTTGCTTGGCTTTGAAAGCAGCATTCTTCAATATGCCAGTGGTCCCTTCCATGATGACAACATATTAGAAATTCATGCTGCTCTAATACATCTGCATCCTTGATGTACGGCACTCCCCACAGACCCAAAGAAACACTCCTGCTTCGTTTCCCTGTGTCCCGAGTAGTACCTACTGATGTGATGGTTGTCAAAACAGTTGTACAGTGGCCTTTGAATGCAAAGTATGCCTTGACTGAATGCTAAAAATGACAATAAATCTGAGTATATACATTATGCCTGCTTTTGTTGATGGAAAAAATGAGGCATTTGGGAAATAAACCCCCCAATTTCACTGGTTTTTAACATCTTTTCCCACTTTAAACTCCAGAATTGGAAATCTCCTTTATTGTGTTTTTCATTGTAAATTTTCTATAATGTGTCATTAGGAACCACACTCTACAAAAAGCCCAGGTTCTAAATGAACCCTTTGTGTAAGGCCATTCTAACACTTTGCCCGGTTTTCCTTTGTGTGAAAGAGCTTCCGTTGACTGTACAAAGAACAAGCAATCACCACACACAGGCCGGCCAGCCAGGCTTGGACGACGTTCGTTATACAGTGTGGCATTTTCCCTTCCACCAAGCCATGATTAAACCCCAGGAGTGAATGTACCCGAGCAGGAAAAAAAAAAAGAAGATACACTTGATTTCAGTTTGTAGGAATCAAAGGATTTCTCATTACCCATGAATAGCTAATAGGGGCATTTTCTGGTTTTACTTATCTCTCCAAATAATTTTGTACCATGGTCCCCCTTATCCATAGTTTTGCTTTTCGTTACCCATGGTCAATCCCAGCCCAAAAATATTAAATGGAAAATTCCAGAAATAAACAATTCATAAATTTTAAATTGCATGCCATTCTGTGTAGCACAATGAAATCTCAGGCCATCCGATGCCATTCCATTCTTTTGTCTAGCATGCCCACCCTGTACTCCCCTGCTGTCCATTAGTCACTTAGTAGCTATCAGATCAACTGTCTTATCAGATTGACTATGATGCTAGTGCAGTGCTTGTATTCAAGTGGTAGTGCCAGTGGTGATGTGCCATCAAATTGGTTCTGACTCACAGAAACCCTGAATAGGTTTCCAAGGCTGTCAATCTAGATGGGAGCTGAAAGCTTCATCTTTCTCCTGAGGAGCAGCTGGTAGATTTCAACTACTGACCTTGTAGTTAGCAGCCCAGCTCATAACCAAGGCTCCTTGTGTTCAAGTAACCCTTATGTATTCAATGGCTGCTCTATTTTATTGTTAATTATTATTGTAAATTTTGAAGTGCTGGTGTGGTGCTGTAGGATAAGCACTGGACTGCAGTGCAAAACTACCAGCCCCTCCTTGAAAATCCTATACATATTTATATGAGTTGGAACCCACTGAAATGCACTTAACAACATTGTTAATTTCTATCTGTACATAATTTTAAGATTAAACCCCATCACCCTACTAACGACTGCAAGCAAATCAATTCTGACTCATAGGGTTTCTGAGACTGTGACTCTTTAAGGGCGTAGTCTCATCTTTTCCCCCCGGAGCAATTGGTGGATTTGAACTGCTGACTTTGTGGTTAGCAGCCCAATGTCTAACCAAAACTATAATTGTTGTTAAGTGCTGTTGAGTTGGTTTGGACTCATAGTGACCCTGTATAAGTTTCCAAAGAATGACTGGTGGGTTTGAACTGCCAACCTTGTGGTTAGCAGTACAGTGCTTATCCTACAGTACCATACCAAGACTCTGGTATGTATATATAAGAAAACACATGATTTATATAGGGTCCAGTGCTGTCCACAGTTTCAGGCATCCACTGAAGGTCTTAGAACATACCCCCCACATATGAGGGGGAACTACTGTAGTTTCTTTTTAACAAACAACATGAAAACACCATTTCTTCACACAAAGACCTGTTTCTTTCTACACAATGGCAAGAAATATTTTCCACTCAAAATAAATGATCTATCCTGCAGGTTTAAATATCTAAATAACCAGTTAGGCTTCAGGGAACAGGTTAGATACTGAGAATACCAAAGTAATGGCAGGAAAAACAACTACTTAATAAGCAAAGCAACCAGTCACGTTAGTGATGGAATCTGGAACCGTACTACAGCCCCAAAGAGTGAATCGGGAAAACTCTGGTCCTGGAAAGGATCTTAGAGGTCAACCAGACATGTGTTTTTCTATCATTTGGAGGACAGAACCCTTTATTCAGGTGAAATTTTACAAGAAATGTGAACACATGAGACAAATAAGAAGCTGCCCTGGTTGATTCCTGGAATCCCCTGGCTTCACAGACCTAAATTGGGAACCCATAGAGACTGATCCCATCACCTTATAGGTGTAGTGATTTGTCCATGGTTAACAAGCATACCCAATGTGAGACCCACCTTCCCAGGGCTCTTCCAAGCTCACTCTACACTTCCAGAAGCACAGGCTAACCAAATTATCCACCATCAAAATAACCCAGGATGTCGATGAAAATGGAATGTTAGCATGTTGGGTCATGAAGAGCTGTTTAACTTGGTCCTAGAGAATCAGAACTAACTGATGCTTACTCGACAGTACATACTTATTCCCATTCTACCCTGTTTATTTCCTGTCCTTGGAAAATGTGGAGTTAAAGAAAACGAAGTCTTTTTTAAAGTGCCAGAAACTCAAGTTCTTGCAGGAGTCCCAATTGACTATTAGCACATAAAATGGCATATACAAGAATATGCAAGAAGGAACTGGTGGGAATTTTGAGAGGAAGAAATCTCACTATCTATATGTGTATATATATAATATGTATATGGTAAATTTCAGGAGCCAATCTACTTCTCTTGCCTTGATGACTTTGTTTTCAGAAAAGACTCACAGAAGACATCAGGCACTACTTTATAGATAGTAATTCCTTTGTTGTTGTTGTTGTGTGCCATGGAGTCGGTTCTGACTCATAGCGACCCTACACAGGGTTTCCGAGGCTGTAAATCTTTACGGGAGCAGACCGCCTCATCTTTCTCCCGCAGAACCGCTGGTAGTTTCGAACTGCTGACCTTGCAGTTTGCAGCCTGATTAGTAACCACTACGCTACCAGAGCTCCTTAGTGCTCACCTTATGAGATTAACTATTTTATTGTATTGATTAACTTTCTTACCATTTTAAAGGTAAGAAAATGGAGGCACAGAAAACTTACATGAATTGCTCAAAGTCAAATAGCTGGTAAATTTGCAGAGCCAAAATATGAATTGAAACACTGCCCCCAAAGACATTGATTTTAATCACTGTGGTATATAAGCACACGTCATAAAAGGGAGAGATTTATTTGCTTACTATTAGGTTTATTGCTGTCTTTTTCTTGCAGTTATAAAAAACATGCCAGATTAAATTATAAACAAATCGTTTGAAAAACCTTATCCCCCAAGTCATACAGGCTTGTTTTTCTTACTTTATTTAACAGATATTTACATAATACTCCCTATGTGCAGGCATGGAGTTCGGGTGTGGCACTGTAGGATAAGCACTGGATTGTTAATCACAAGGTTAGTGGTTCAAACCTTTGAAACCCTATACATCTACGAACTGGAACCGACTCTATGGCACTTAACAACAACAACAATGTGCAGGCATGGTAGAAATGGTTAGCATGACAAACTGCTAACTGAAATGTTGAAAGTGCAAGTCTACCGAGAGGTGGCCCAAAAGAAAAACTAGCCACTGAAAATCCTATGAATCACCACGCTACTTTGATACCCATGGAGTCAGAATCAATTTAATGGCAACTGGAAAATGTGCTGGCATTGGTTTAAACCAAAAGCCCACTGCCACCAAATCAGTTCAAACTCATAGTGATTCTGCAAGAGTAGAACTTCCCCACAGGATTTCCAAAGCTGTAATTCTTTACAAAACCAGACTGTCACAGAGTGGCTGGTGGTTTCAAACCACTAGATCATTTGGTTAGCAGTCAAGTGCTTCAACCATGGCACCACTAGGGCTCCTTTAGGTGCTGGTCTAAGCAATTCCTAAATGCTCATTTACCTTATGAAGTAATAACTAAAAGGACGCCTGTTTTTCAGATGGAGAAAGCAGGGATTTGCTAGCTGAGCCATTGAGCAAGTCACTTACCCACGCTAAAGTTCCATTTTCCACTTGTAAAACTGGGACAATAGTACCTCATCTGAAGGTGATTGTGACACCTCTGGTCCTATCTGATGGATAATGAATCATATAGACAGAACTGCTGGCACAGAACTGATTGCAGGCTCCCTGACATGGTGCTGTGGGTAAATGTGGTGGACTGCAAAGTCGGTTTGAACCACAAGATTGGCTGTTCAAGCTCCCAGTCACTCCTATGAAACCCTATACAGGGTTGCTATGGGTCAGAACTGACTAGATGGCACTTAACAACAACAATAAAATTTGAATTTATTTATCTGAGAATTTTTGAATTTATTCACGCATGAGAGTATCATAAAGGGAATACTTTAATAGATAAGTAGGGGGGATATCTACCAGAGTTGCTGCATTTTAAACAATTAAGATATTCATTTTAAATTATGGACTAAGTTTTTCATTTCCAATATGTAAGGATGGTGCAGGACTGGGCAGTACATCCTTCTATTGTGAATAGGGTCGCTACAAGTCAGAACTGATTGGGACACTTAGTAACAACAACATGTTAGACAATATAACATTGTTAGGAAATATAAACTGAAATGGAATCACTAATATTTCCAATGAGGATAAGAAACAGAGGTGTTGTTGTTGTTAAGTACCATCGAGTCAGTTCTGACTTGTAATGACACTGAATAGGGTTTCTGAGGCTGTAAATCTTTGCAGAAGAAGAAAATCTCATCTTGCTCCCAAGGAGAGACTGGTGGGCATGGATTGCTGATTTTGTGGTTTGCAGTCCAGTGCTTATCCTACAAAGCATCCACTCTCCCAGAAACAGGTCTACACAATAAAATTTAACTTAAAAATATAATCTCAGTAAAGATTATATATTGCTTACACTCACTTATATTAAATTGTTGTTGTTGTTGGGTTGATTCTGACTCACAGTAACCCTACATAGGGTTTCCCAGGAGAAGCTGGTGGGTTTGAACCACTAGCCTTGCAGGTCAAGCAGACCTTGTTGTCTAGTGCTTTATCATACAGTACTACAACAGGACTCCATTAAATAAAATAGTAACCTTATATTCAATGCACATATATTAGGCATTACAATAGAATAAAATAGATATGCACTATCTAAATGTGCCACCTTTTGTCGGTCAGTTTGACATATTGTGGTGGTTTGCATGTTGCAGTGATGCTGGAAACTATATATATATGTATTATATATACCAGCATGGTCACCCATGGTGGACAGGTTTCAGCAGAGTTTCTAGACTAGGACAGACTTGGGATAAAGAGAGGCGGACTACTTGTGAATGTTTACCAACTGAAAACCTTATGAATAGCAGCAGAACATTGTCAAATATAGTGCCAGAAGATGAAAACATTACAAATATCACCAGAATATTGTCAGATACAGTGCTGAAAGCTGAGCCCCTCAGATTGGAAAGCACTCAAAATATGACTGGGAAAGAGCTGCCTCCTTGACTCAAATGGAGTAAAGCTTTTGGAACCTTCATTTGCTGATGAGGCACAACTCAAAATGAGGAGAAATAGCTGCAAACAACCATTAAGAATCAGAACATGGAATATAAGAAGTACGAATCTAGGACAATTGAAAGTTATCAAAAATGAAATGCAATGCATAATGATCAATAATCTAAGCATTAGTGAGTTGAAATTGACTGATATTGGTCATTTTGAATCTGATAATCATATAAGAAGTAAAGCCAGAATGTTCCTTAAAAGCAAGGATGGCAAGATTTTGTCTCCTATTCTTCAGACGTATCATCAAGAGCGACCAGTCCCTGGAAAAGAACAGTATGCTTGGTAAAGTGGAGAGTCAGTGAAAAATGGGAAAGCCCTCAGGAGATGGATGGACACAGTGGCAGCAGCAGTGGGCTCAAGTATAACATTGTGAAATTGACACAAGACTCGGCATTGAAGTTTCGTTCTGTTGTGCATACGGTCACTCTAAGTCAGAACCTATTTGATATTACCTAACAACAACAACAAATCTAATTGTGGCCTACAATATTTTACTTGACACATTCAAATTCTAAATTTTCATGATGTGAAAATACAAAGATGTAAGTGCAACAAAAAACCCCAACTTTAATAATATTGAAGGGCTTTGTGAAAAGACAATTGGTGATATTGTTGTCAGGTAGGTGTCTTTGAGTCAGTTCCTACTCAGAGCAACCCTATGCACAACAAAAGGAAAGACTACCTGTTCTCCACCATTTCCACAATTGTTTTTACACATGACCCTAGTGCTGAATGTTTCAATATTCAGTGCTCTGGTGTTATCTGACAGTGTCCCATTGCTATTCATAAGGTCTTCAGTGGTTAAGCAATCAGTAGTAGTCTGCCTCTCCTTCTTCGTCATTTGTCTTAGTCTGAATCCTCAGTTGAAACCTGTCCACCATGGGTGCACCCTGCTGATATTCAAAATTCCAGTGGCATAGCTTCCAGCATCACAGCAAACCACCATCATATGGCAAATTGACAGACGAGTTGTGAGAGATATTTCATCTTATACATAAATCTGGAGTGCAAGTAGTGTAGTGGATTACAAGTTGGACTGCTAACTGCAAGGTCAGCAGTTCAAATCTACCAGGCATTCTGCAGAAGAAAGATGTGGCTTTCTGCTCCCATAAAGATTTGGAAACAGGGTCACTATGAGTTGGAACTGACCACCACCGCCATATATAAATCAGGAGCCCTGATGGTGCAGTGGGTTAAGCATTGGAATGCTAACTTCAAAGCCAGTAGTTTAAACCCACCAGCTGCTCCACAGGAGAAAGATGAAGCTCTCTATTCCCACAAAGATTTACAATCTTGGAAACCTGACAGAGCAGTTCTACTCTGCCCACCAGGTCTCTCTGAGTTGGAACTGAGTCAATGGCTGTGAGTTTTTTATACAATAATCTACCTAGAGTGGCTTTTACAAGATCATTATTTAAAACTTATTCAGTGTTCATTTTTTTCAGTTTTTTCCAGATTGTAAGTGACCTCGTAGGAACAGTGTGAACAGAGTATGTTATTTCCGGGAAGGCAGCTTTTCTATCCTAATTTCCATAGCCATTAGTTTCTTGTCTATATGAGTATTAGGATACCTGAGTAGCACAAGCAGCTTGTGATTGACTGCTAATTTAAAGTTTGGTGATTCAAATCCATTCAACAGAGTTCAAATCCACTCAACAAAGCCAAGAAAGGAAGGTCCAAATCCCTGCTTCTATAAAGAGTTCCACAAACTCCAAAACCTACTGCCATTAAATCAGTTCTGATAGAGTTTCCAAGACCATAAGTCTTTATGAGAGCAGACAGCCTCATCTTTCTCCAGCAAAGCTGCGGTGGGTTTGACCACAAGTCTTATGGTTAGCAGCCCAATGCCTAATGCACAGTGCCACCCTCACAGCCAGGAAAATCCTATGGAGCAGTTCTACTTTGTAACACATGGGGGTCACATGAATTGGGATTGGCTTGAGAGCAGCAGGTTTGATTTTTTGAGAATCTAAATTTTGCCCCATTTATAAATATATTTCAATAACTGGCAAACTAATTGAGAGATTCATTTTATGATCATATTCAACATGGGCAAAATTGCTAGGAAAAAGTTTTATTATGTTTTCACAGAAAAGTGTGATAAAAAATTTTACACTCTTAGAGTGATGAGAAAATCTTATATGCTTAGAGTTTCAATAGAAGAAAACTATCACTTGGTGCCTTTTAAATGTGAACTATGTAAGCATGAAGGGCTGTTCATCCATTGGGTTACTGTGAAAACAGCTTCAGAGCCCATCTCTCTGTCTCCCTGTCATCACTGTAGTGTAGCTTGCTCCTCAACACTTGTATGAATTATGGCAACAGGCTCCTAAGGTTTTTCACAGCTCTAGGTTCCTACCACAGCTGTCCATGTGGGACACTACTGCTAAAACAGTTTTCCCACAGCACTTCTTTCATAATGTTTTTGCCTTGAGTAAAGCCATTGATGGTTTTGTATAATCCATCATGCCAAGTCCATATTCATTTTACTGTTTTTGGAACCTCTGGTCAAGCTTCCAACTTAAAATATCCAACCTGATTTTCTAATGTGCTCCAACACAACTTTTCTTTCCTTTCAAGACCTGACTGCAGTCCTACATTGCCATTACATTTTATAAACTACCCAAACAAGATCACAGTAATTTATTTCAGCATGGAAATCCTACTAAAATCATGATCAGTACAACTAAGTTTAGTATTTCTCTTTGTCTCTAATTACTTTGTGCGTCTATCTGTTTCATACTTGTTTCTGTTTTCTCTTTAGTTCGTACATTTCTGAAGGACAGTCACCATGTTCTAGCACTGCTTTGAGCCCTTGCACACATGTAGACAAAAACAAGCATTCCAAATATACATAGTGACCCATGACATTCTAGTCAGGTGAAAACTGACTTCTCAAAGGAGATTAGTAGACAAAAGATAGCACCTGCTTTATCCAACTTTATTAGATTTCTACTGGAACTTTGTTGTTGTTGTTAAGTGTAACCGAGTTGGTTCTGACTCATAGCAACCCTGTACAGGGTTGCTGAAGAGCGGCTGGTGAGTTTGAACTGCCAACATTGCAGTTCAAACCAACCTTGAGGTTGAGTGCTTATCCTACGGCACCACAAAGTAATGCATAGGGTCATATGAGTTGGAATCGACTTGACAGCAGCAGGCCTGGCTTTCTGATGACCTAAATTGCGCCCCATTTATAAATATATTTCAACAACTGGCAAACTAACTGAGATATCCTATATTCTACACAGAGATCCACACTTTGAAACAGGTTTCTTAACGATGAATTTTATCTTCAAATTTACATTCTGCAAAACCATACTAATTTAGAAAAATGAATTTAATATAGGTTTGGATGTCAGAATCAAAAGCATTAACTAGACCTGTTCTGTCTAGTATTGTAGTCACTAGTAATATGGAGTCCTGGTGTGGTGCTGGCAGCTAAAGCACTGGACCTCAAGGTCTATTTGAAGCACAAGGTCAGTGGTTTGAACTCACCAGTCATTCCTCAGAAACCCGAGACAGGGTTGCTGTGAGTCAGAACTGACTCAACAGCACATAACAACAACAATGACATGGAGTCCTGCTGTGGTGCTGTAGGATCAAGGGACTGGTAGCCGCAAGGTCAGTAGTTAAAACCCACCAAGCGCTCCTTGGAAGATCTGTACAGGGTCACTATGACCAACTCCAGGGCACTTAACAACAATAAGCTACATGTGGCTATTTAAATGTAAATTAATTAAAACAAAAAATTTAGTTTAAATACAAGTTACACGTTGTTGTTGTTGTTGTTATTAAGTGCCTTCAAGTTGGTTATAACTCATAGGAGAGGCTGGTGGGTTTAAACTGCTGTCCTAGTGGTTAACAGCCAGTGTTTATCCTATAATGCCACACCAAGACTCTTACTTACACTGTTGTTGTTGTTGTTAATGCCGTCGAGTCAATTCCGACGCATAGCGACCCTGTATAGGGTTTCCGAGGAGAAGCTGGTGAGCTTGAACTGCTGATCTTGCAGTTCAAACGGCTTTGCAGTCTGGCGCATTAACCCACAGCGCCACATCAGGGCTCTCATCAACCACTGGCAACTGTTACCAGATAAAATGTTCTATTGTAGTGCTGAAGACTATTCAAGATCTCACAGAAACTAGTATCATTTGCTAGAGGCCCTTTATCCTCACAGCACAATTAGGACCAGTATTATGAAAACAATACAGGCAACATGGAAGCCCATCTGAAGGTTGTGGTTTAAGAGGTAATGGGATCACCACCAAGAATGAAAATGGTAGATTAGAGCTTTACTCTTTTAGCCTTCCCTATGCCTTCATACAGTCTTGCAAGTTCCAGTGGCACTTGTAACATCACAAGTGAGTTTGTGGTTGTGGGCTGGGTAGCAAGAGTATGAGGAACTTTGGATGAGCAGATGCTGCTTACGGGGCGAGGAAGGCACTGTAGGAGACAGGCTGTGAAAGGGGCCCATGTCTCCATTGTGACTGGATCAGGTCCTGAGCTGACCCTTAGAGAATGGAGAACTTTTATGGGCAGCAGATCCAGAGAAATCCCACACCACACACGCTTATTGAAGTAGTACTAGCATTTCATAAAGAATGAATAGTGGATGATGAGGGTCCTAGGAATACTAAGGGGTGTGAAAACATGACTGTTGTCATTAGGTGCTGTTGGTCAACTCACACCTGTGGCCCCATATCAAGAGTAGAACTGCCCCATAGAATTTTCTAGGTTGCAGTCCTTACAGAGAAGCTCTTTCTCTCACAGTAGGTTTGAATTAAAGGAGATGAATTACATAAAGAAAAGATATGAGATGTAGACTACATAACTGAGTATCTTGTTATGCTTCCTGAGACCCCAAGTCCCACTTAACCAAGAGACAAGAACCCACCCAGCCTCTTCTCTGATGGAATGACAGGTGGAGGAGGCAGCTCTATGGAGATAGAACTCAGAGGGCTCATTTGGCTGATGAACTGGGTTTGAAGGCTTGGTCCCTAAAAGGAATAGCCTTGTGACTTTTCAAAGTAATTACTTTGAAGCACAACTGGGGGACCAGGAACTTGGTTTGGACGTTTGTCTCTGGTTTCTGAAAACAGCCTGGGCAATTAAGGTGTTCCTTATTTTTCTAAAATAGCCAGGCAACACTTGTTGTTAGTAAGTGTGACCTGTATAGGGCTTCCGAGGAGTGACTGGTGAGTTTGAACCACAGACCTTGCAGTTAAAACCATCCTTGGGATCGAGTGCTTATCCTAAGGCACCACAACACTTAAATATGTTAAAATGAATTGGTAGTCTTCAACGCATCACCTTGACAGCATACCTCAAGGGTATGATGAGGATTCTGAAACAAATCATTGCCCCTTACCCTCTGAGACCTGAAGTTTGTTAGCAGGGTTAAAGAGATACCTTTATGGAGAAGCAACAAAGTGTCTGACCACTCTCTTCTGAGAGTGCTTCTTGTTGTTGTTAAGCGCCATCGGATCAGTTCCAACTCACAGCAACCCTGTATAGGGTTTCCAAGAAGCAGCTGGTTGGTTTGAACTGCCTACCTGGTGATTATAAGTGCAGTGCTGAGAGTGGTAAGGCCGTAAAAATTTACACTGTGCTCGCTGGTGTGGTTCTGTAAGATAAGCACTGGGCTACTAACCACAAAGTCAGCAATTCAAACCCACTAGCTGCTTCTTCAAATCCCTATATAGGGTCACTATGAGTAGAAGCCAATCTGACAACACTTGACAACAACCAACACCATAAAACATAGACCTTAGGGTACAAAAATGGCTGGGGACAAGCCTGTCTGTCCCTCTGCTATGGTGCTAGGTGGGAGCATGCTTAGCAGAGGTTTTTTACCCACTAATTAAACCAAGCTGGCCAGGGTAAATGGGCAGAAAGTGCGTCCCCTTTGGTTCTTTCACCACAGTACAAAGTGGGGTACACACAAAGGAGCTGACAATTGTGTCCAGGCAGCCCTTCTAAGTCATAGCAGGAACTGACTCAAAGCTGGACGCAGATCAGTTCTGGTGTGCTACACATAACACCCGTTATTTTCCATTGCTAGCTCTGGTAGCATAGTGGTTACGAATCGGGCTGCTAACCTCAAGGTTGGCAGTTAGAAACTACCAGCAATTCCACGGGAGAAAGATAAGGCTTTCTGCTCTTGTAAAGATTTACAGCCTCAGAAACCCTGTGCAGGGTCGCTATGAGTTGGAACTGACTCCACAATACTTAACAACAGCATGCTGGCAACATTCATGCCTTCAGACTCTGACCGGAAGGACATGGCATTCACAGAGGAATCACTGGCAGGGATTGGTGCCCTTTTTGTAATGCCCTAATGGCTATTTTAAAATCTAGATCGACCTGTGAGTATATGACAACAAAATCATTCAGAGTCACATGTTTAGCACATTTATGAAAAAAAATCTAACCAGAGCCCTGGTGGTACAATGATTAAGCACTTAACTGCTAACTGAAAGGTCAGCAGTTCAAATCTATCAATGGATCCACAGAGAAAAAGCTTGATAATCTGCTATAGTTAAGATTACAGGCTACGAAAATTGAAGTGACGGCTCTATTCTGTCCTCTAGGAATAGAATCCACAGCACACATCAACTTTAAAAGTCATACTTTAAGAACTCATAGATAATACTCTTCAGACAATTCTAATCAGGTATTCTATAATCCAAACTGACATTATGGGCTGCTTACAAAGCTGCCACTTCTTATGAGAATCTACACAGTATTGGGGCATTAGGTTCTGGTTTTCATTCTTTCAAGGAATTAGTTTGAGGTTTCTTTCTCACCTGTCCCTACTTTATGTTCATGATTAACAGTAGAAAACCTTCTTCTGAAGCCACTAAAGTTAGAGTTATGATTTAGAAAATTATTCAGAAAAGTGTTACTATGAAATGCTCTTTAAAAATTCTAAGTAGAAACCACTTAATATGAGTAAATTAATCCATTTGTTCATATGGACGTGACAGCACTCTAAAGCAGACTTAGTCAGGCTGGTAAGTGATTGAAAAAAGTCATTCAAGCTGGAAGGAGGAGTTAAGACCTGGCAGAATGCCCTTCCTTTGTTGGGCACATAGAGCTGAGTTTTGTTTCCTGGTGTGGTGCTGTAGGATAAACACATGACTACTAGCTTCAGGTTGGTATTCAAACCCAGCTGCCATGACTCAGAAACCCTACACTTGGTTGATGTGAGTCAGAACTGACATGATGGCACTTGACAACAATAACAATTTGTTGTTTTTACGTGCTGTCAAGTTGGTTCTGACTCATAGCCACCCTGTACAAGGTTTCCAAAGAGCAGCTGGTGGGTTTGAAGTGCCAACCTTGTTGTATGCAGTCGAGTGCTGATCCTAAGAGCCACCGCAAGGGTCCAATTGAAGTGTAGTTGGAAATTATTAATTTTTTGAAGATATAAAAATCAATCACTGCTTATTAAAATACAGACCCTCTAGAGTCATTGAGTAGGGCCTGGAATTTATTGTGTTTTCTGCATGATACACATTGCCGGTAAGTTTGAGAACTTAGAGGATAGAAGATTCAAGTTTGAGAACTTAGAGGATAGAAGATTCAGCATGAGAACAGGTCCAGTAGACTGAAACACATTAATGAACTTTGCCAGAAGTATACCTCCAAAATGAAAAGGAAAATTATTTTCTTATTATGTAAAACTATGTAACTTGAGAGTGAAACATAGGGGAAAATCAAGTTTACTGATTGAGTTCTATTCAGAAAATGTGGTGTCTTGTGCAGGATCCCTGCACCAGGTAAGAGGTGGCCTTTCTCGAGAAAACTCTTGATATGAACACTAGTACATCAGCAGTTGGTGTCAGCATCACCTTTAATACTTAAGGCTATAAATATGAGTGAACAACAAGTAATTAATTGACAAATAAAAAGTAGAAAATTGCTTTAGGGTTTTATAGGTTTTATCGAGAACATTTTCATACCTTAAAAGACAGTTCTCCTTTCAGACTATAAATTGCCTTGCATTAAATTAGGTCTTACCCTCCCCATCACTTTCATTTCCCACCCCCAATAAGAACGCCGATCCTTACCACAGAAATGGAATTAGAGAGCAGTGGTCCCTCCTGTCCCAGCATGTTGGAGACGGTGATTTCAGGTAGGTCCATGTTTTGTGGCTGAAATGGTAGTAGGCCATTGTGGTTCATTGGATGGCACAGAGAGTGGTAGCCAGATTCAACTTCGTTCAGGTGCACCAGTGAGTGGTCAGGGAGGGAGGGAGGAGTGATGGGTGGGATGTTGAAGTCTTCGCTCTCCAGGCTTGGACCAGGGTAGGGCTGCAAAAGGACAAGTGAAATAGTGTCATAAATTACTATCGTCACGTCCTTTGTCATCATGAAAAAACACCCTTGAGCCTTGCAGATAGTATTACCAGCAGCCATCTGAATTTGGCCAAGACATTTCAAATACTCAAAAGTTTCCTGCCAGAGTTTCCCTATTATGCATGTAAGCAAATTGTCTCAAAAAGCGTATCCATTTCTGGGATAAAGTATGCTTCCATTAAGCAGTTTTCTGTTTCCCAGAAGCTGAACTCAAACTGATTTCAAAGGTTCCATTAAAATTTTCCAGAGTTTTAATCTAACTGAATACTCCTTCCATGGTAATTGTGGAAAGGAAGGGCAATTTATAAAATTAATGTCTAATCAAACATGTTACATGCTCAGATCATGGGCTGCAATAAAACGAACTCCAGAAACACTGGGCAATTGCTTTTGGGTTTTGAAAAGCTACATACTCATCTTTGACAAAAGAAAAATAATTAGCAAAGAAGGAAGTTATGCATGCTTCTGTGTGGTTGCATTGGAAGTGTGAGATATGAAAAAATAAAGGCATAACAAGGTATGTTTATCCCCAAGAAATAAAAGTCAAGATTGTTTTCTTGATTTCTGATTATGAACATGCAGTTATTTTATTTCCCCCTAAAAAGCTGTGAAGTAACATTACAGTCATTTAAATTCACACACTCGGTTTAGAAAGACAAAAGAATATTAATATTATTATAAGACTGATTCAGAAATACAAGTCAATACCAGTAAAGTAAATCACATGAACATACCTGGGAATTTTTTCTTTAGAAAGTGGCATTAGATAAGATAGGAAGAGAATGAGGGAAGGAGGAAGGGAGAGTATATGAAGACAGTCCTGTTTAGAAATGGAATGTGGTAAACATTGAGAAATGAACTAAGTAATAAAACATTGCTACCCACTAACATCAATAAACAGTGATATTTAGCAGTCCTTTATAAAGCAGGTGTCAGAAAATGAGAGGAAACAATTTTGGTCCAGATAATTTGTGCAAGTCTATTTTTAAAATTAAGACAGTCTTCACCGTGATTGGGCGACTGGGTAACAAGGATTCCCTTGTCAAACAGCACAGTGCCTGCTGAAGTGTGCAAGATTTGAAATGAGCAAGCAAAGGGTAAAGAAAGCCAAAGAAAGTAGTGTAAGGTATTCATTGGGAATTTAGCCAATAAGCTTCATGCTTCTGCATCCAAGTGCCTGGTGTAATTTTTTCCAGATGGCGTCTATTTGTCTAACAGAAAGAAAATCTTCAAGATGCACTTGCTAAATGTTGTACAAATTTTTGTATATTTGTTTAGGTGTTGTCAGAAGGCAAGATTAAATGAAGAGCCACTAGGAACATCTGGAATTTAGACCTGGTCAGGTAGAAGCATGTGAGGGTTAACATTTGAGTGTATATATAGGGAGTGCTTGATTCTTCCCTGGAATTTTTTTTTTTTTCCGAAATAATCTATTTTGGTACCAAAACAATACAAAACACCAATTCTAAAAAGTCAACCATCTAGTACAAAATTTTCCTGCCAACAGTATGTATAATGAATAATATATTGGTACCGTATGTCAAAATTACAAGTTTAAATAAATTCTCACTTTCCTGATTTATTTTAGAACTTGAGTTTCTTAGATTTGAGGAGTCCTGGGTGGCACTGTGGGTAAATGCACTGGACTGCAAAGTCAATTTGAACTGCAAGGTTGGTGGCTCAAGCTTACCAGTTACTCCTTGGAAACCCTATGCAGGGTTGCTATGGGTCAGAACTGAATCAAAAGCACTTAAAACAACAACAACAACAGCAATAAGTCAACAGGAAGTACGGGGCAGGGAAAGCATTTTTATTAGCACCTATTTTGTATAAAAGGAGCTCTGGTAGCATAGTGGTTATAAGTCGGGCTGCCAACCTCAAGGTCAGCAGTTCGAAACTACCAGCGGTTCCATGGAGAAAGATGATGCGTTCTGCTCTCATAAAGATTTAAAGCCTCAGAAACCCTGTGCAGGGTCACGATGAGTCATAACCGACACCACGGTACTTAACAACAACAACAACAATTTTGTATAAAGCATTGTATTGAGTTCTTTGACTAAGTTGTCCCTACTAAATCCTCACACTAATTCTTTTTGTACTATTATTAGCTCCATTTTCCAAATGAGAAAATTGAGGCTCAGAAGTTAAGCAACTAGGGTACTATCACCCAGTTGGTAAATAAAAAAACTCAGTCTATATGAGAACTGGATATATGGAGAAGGCATTTTAATTTGACTACTAGAATTTGATTAGGTTGAATAATACAAAATTACCAATATCCAGTTGATTTTAACCCACAGTATACTTTTTACTTTACGTTTTACTTAATAATAAGTATGAGGAGGCCTCAAAAAGTTCATGGAAGGTGGGGACAGAGCTCTAAAAGTGACTTTTTCAGGACTCTTGGTGGCTGTGCACTGTAGAGTCAGTTCCGACTTCTGGTGACCCTGTGCGGGGTTTCCAAGGCTGTGGGTCTTTGCGGGAGAGGAGCGCTTGCTTTTCTCCTGTGGTGTGGCTGTTGGTTTCAAGCTGCTGACCCTGCAGTTCACGGCCCCATTTGTGGCCGCTGAGCTACCTGAGCTCCATGTGCAGGGCCCTTACTAAAAAATCTGTAAAATCCCAACATAAAAGGACTCAACCATCTTGAGAATTGCACTGTACACAGATACCTAACTGACCTTCAGAGACAAAAATACTGGACACTACAAGAAAAAGCAAGTTGCTCACCCAGGAGATATCAAAGCATGTGGTCGGGACCCCTCAGAGCAAAACACCTTCCAAGGCAAAGACTCAATGGGAATACACGATCTGATTGGTGAACACCTTTGTCACCAATAAGGGGAAGTGAGAGGAAAACAGCAATGAAGCTGCTAGCTAAGCCATACAACATTCAATAGACTCCTGGAGACCTGGTTGGCCAGCAGTGTAGCAAGACCTGGGGACTCTTGGGCCCAGAGTTAGTGGCATAGCCATAGAGGAGTAGACTGGAGAGAGACGCCTCCAGCTGATAAAAAAAGAGGGCATATGCACAAAAACACCCACACTTGTAGATAATACACACTTGACCTGGCTCCAATGACTGGATGATCAGAGCTCAACTAGAAGAAGAAAAAAGAGGAACAAAAGAGTAATCTGATACAATTTGATGAACTTGACCTACACTTATGGATGCAGTAGCTCAAAAGAGGTAACAAATTTTTACAGCAATGATCATTCCCAACTCCTCCATACACAGAGTAGACAGGCATGGGAAACATGGACATTGGCTACTCAAAATGAGGGGGCTTCAAAGGCAAGAAGTGACTGGCTTATAAGCTTTCAAGAGAGAGCCTAGATCCAGAGGACAGAACCCTACCCAGAGAATCAGTGATGCCAGAGATGGAGGCAGAGATGATGATGTGGAGAGATGGAGCGGCTGGGGACTTTAGACACAGAGAAGGAGAGGTGCTGTGTGCTGACGACCGGGGGCAGGCTTACAGATATACACTATGATTGGCGGATGATGCATGGAGGGGATTTTAACCATGGCAATGAAACAATATATGATAGGATGAATATAAACTAACATTCTCCGATGTAAACTATCACATAATTCACAATAAGATATTAAAAAAAAAAGTGTACAATCTTTCTCCCATTAACTTCTCAATATCTACCTGTGTACCTCTACTGTAGTGATTAGAGGAGGGGCCTGAGTGAGTGGACATCCTCACCCACTGCTGGAGGATTCTACCTTGCACACACACACTGCCTGTGTAGCATGGGACAGTCGACCACAGCTTTACTTCTGTTCCAAAGTGGTGGTTTTTGTATCTGCATTTATATTACTTCTGTTTTTGGTCACTTTGATCACACATCTTTCCTGGATGTGGGAGCTTTTTCTCCTTACATTACCTAAGAAAAGACAGCAATCATGGCCATATAACCAAGTTATAAGCATACCCCATAATATTCCACCACTGAGACAAGAGCCAACAAAACCTGCTAAGCATTACATGCAAAAAGGGAAGCCTATCTCCTGATCATATTCACCAGGAGACACCCAGTAAGCTTAATAATAAACAACACCAAACATCCATTTAAGCATTTTTAAAAAAACCACATAACTATTGGAACTTACAAATGAAAAACAAAAAAAAAAAAGATATCAAAACATGTCCAAAAACAGAAGAGAGTAGCTGACACAAATGAATAGACACAGACTAAGGCTTTCTAGAAGAGGAAGAGCAGGTGTTAGATATGCCTGAGAAAGAATTCAGAAGAATGATATGGAAACAAATTCAAATGCTCTGAAAAGGGGTCGAGGAAAACAAGGAAGAAGTCAGGAAAGTACTACAAGAGCAATCCAGTCAGATTGATACTGCATTGGAAACTATTCAAAACCTGCAAAAAGAAGTCCAGATGATTAATAATAAGATATCAGAAATGGACAATAGACTGAAAGGGGAAAGGAGGAGATTAGAAGAGATGGAAGCCAGAACTAGGGAGTTGGAAGACAAATCTCTCAATATTGCCAAGATAGAAGAGCAAGCAGAAAAAAGGATTAAAAAAAAATCTGAAGAGAGTCTAAGATTCATGCTGGATAACATGAAGAGGAACAACTTAAGAATTATTGACATTCTGGAACAGGAAGAATCGGAGTAGTCCAGAGAAGACAGTGGAAGATCTTCTGGAAGAAAATTTCCCTCACATCTTGACAGATGAGAAGATAAACATTCAAAAAGCCGAACATAGCCTAGGAAGCATAAAGCCCAAAAGAAAGTCACCAAGACATATAATAATCAAGCTCTCCAAAATTAAAGACAAGGAGAGAATACTAAAAGTGGCCAGGGAGAAGAGAAATGTCACTTACAAAGGCAAGCAAATCAGATTAAGCTCTGACTATTCAGAACAAACCATGCAGGCAAGAAGGCAATGGGAAGACATATACAAAATCCTACAAGAAAAAAACTGCCAGCCAAGAATCGTCTTTCCAGTAAAACTAGCAATCATATAAGATGGTGTGATGAAGATATCCCACGATAAACAGAATCTGAGAGATTTTATCAAAACCAACCCAGCACTTCAAAACATCCTAAAGGGAGCTCTGTGGACTGAAAACCAAAAGAACATACAACGACCAGAGATTGACAGGTGTGGCAACACCACCTGGAACTCCATCAACAGATAGTAGAGTCCAGAACAGAACAAGACTAAAACAATGAACTCAAAGGAGCTGGGAGGTCAACTGAAGATCAAATTATATCAATGTCAAAGAAGGGACAAAAGTAGCAACAGAGATCCAGGTGGTGAGGATGTCAGGTAAGTTACAGGATACAATGGATTCTCTTAAATGGAAAGAAAACTTAGTAGACTATAAAGTAACTCCAAAGAAAGTTAAAACTTCACAACTTACCACAAAAATGAACTTCCAAGCAGAACAAGCAAACATGAAAACTAAGAAGAAACCAATAAGAAATAGCACAAAAAACACAAACCCAACACAAGAAGGCATGCAGAACAAAAGAATGAACAGCACTACCAAA
>NW_006408955.1:1180385-1200848 GCF_000296735.1 Chrysochloris asiatica
CAAGGATGGTTCAACATTAGAAAAATAATCAATGTAATCCATTATGTAAATAAGAAAAAGGAAAAGAACCACATGATCATATCAATTAATGCAGAAAAGGCATTTGACAAAATCCAGCATCCATTCCTGATAAAAACACTCAACAAAGTAGGAATTGAAGGGAAATTCCTCAACATAATCAAGAGAATATATACAAAACCAACAGCCTACATCATGCTCAATGGAGAGAAACTGAAAGCCTTCCCTCTGAGAACAGGAACCAGACAAGGATGCCCTTTGTCACCACTCCTATTCAGTATTGTGGTGGAAGTTTTAGCCAGAGCTATACGGGAAGACAGGGAAATTAAAGGCATCCAAACTGGTGAAGAGAAAGTAAAACTCTCTCTGTTTGCAGACAGTATGATTCTATTCATAGTAAACCTCAAATACTCAGTAAAAAAAAAACAATCTACTACACCTCATTGGAAGATTCAGCAAAGTGGCAATGTATAAGATCAACATACAAAAATCAGTTGGATTTCTCTATAGCAACAAAGTGCTGAAAAGGACATTAAGCATGCAATACCATTTACAACAGCCATCCAAAGGATGAAGTATTTAGGAATAAACATAACCAGAGATACAAAGGATTTATAACAAAAAAACAACAAAACACTACTACAAGCAACCAAAAGAGACCTACAAAAGTGGAAGAACATACCATGTTCCTGGATAGGAAGACTCAACATCGTGAAAATGTCAGTAGTGGCTAAAGCAATTTGCACATATAATTCAATCCCAATCCAGATTCCAACAACATTTTTCAAAGAGATGGAAAAGACAATTACTAACTTTATATGGAAAGGAAAGAGACCCAGGGTATGCAAAACACTGTTTAAGAACAAGAACAAGGTTGGAGGTCTCTCACTCCCCAATTTCAATATTTACTACATGGCTACAGTGGTCAAAACAGCCTGGTACTGATACAATGAAAGATACATAGATCAATGGAACAGAATTGAGAATCCAGAAATTAACCCATCCATATATAGCCAAATTATTTTCGACAAAGTGCCTAGGTATATTGCATGGGGAGGAAATAGTATCTTTAACAAATGTTGTTGGCATAACTAGAAAGTGATATGCAAAAGAATGAAACAAGACATTTACCTCACACCCTATACAAAAATGAACTCAGCATGGATCAAAGATCTAAATGTGGATACCAAAATTATGAAGGTCATCAATGTAAAAATAGGGACCGATGTGAGGGTGCTAATTCAGGGCATATACAGACTACCAAACATTTTGAAAAGTACACAAACAAAAGTAGGCAAAATAGATGAGTGGGACACACTAAAATTTAAAAACTTTTGTGCATCAAAAGTCTTCACCAAAAGAATAAAAAGGGAACCCAAAGAATTGGAAAAAATCTTTTGCAAGGACACATCAGATAAGGGATTGATTTCTAAAATAACAAGCAGGAAACTACAACACCTCTACAAGAAAAAGACAAATAACCCAATTTAAAAAATCGGCACAGGACATGAACAGACACTTCACCAAGGAGGATATATGGGCAGCATATGAAGAAATGTTAATGATCACTAGCCATCAGAGAAATGCAAATCAAAACAACAATGAAATATCATCTCACACCAGCAATAACAGCAAAGATCAAAAAAGCAGAGGACAATAAATGCTGGCAAGGATATGGAAAGACTGGGACCCTCCTACATTGTTGGTGGGACTGCAAAATGGCCTAACCTCTTTGGAAAGCAATATGGCACTTCCTCAGAAGGTTGGAAATAGAAATACCTTATGATCCAGCAATTCCTCTACTTGGTATTTACCAATACGAGTCATAACACGAGTAGATATATGTTCACAGAAGCACTATTTACAATAGCAAAAAAAATGGAGACAGCCAAAATGCCCAGCAATTGAAGAATGGATAAACAAACTGGAGTGACTGCACATAATTGAATACTATGCTACCTTGAAGAACAACAAGGAAGCTGCAACCCACCGCATTACATGTATGAACCATGAGGACATTATGCTAAGTGAAATTAGTCAGTCACAAAAGGAGAAATACTGCATTATTGTAAAAGACTAAGAAAAAGAACCCACCCAAAAGGGGGGGGGGGCGGATCTCTATATATAATTGCTGATCACCAGAATGTATGGGATGAGATGAGGAGAGGGAGGGAGGGGAAAAAAGAGCACAGAGTAGAGAATAGACACAGGAGAGCCTATGTGTGTGTGTGGAGTGGGGTGGTGGCTGGCAATACTCAAGAAGGGGGAGGGAAAAAGAAGAACAAGGTGGACAGGAGAACGGTTGGGCAGGTTCTCATGGGCTAGGTGGGACAGAGGTAAATGACGATGGATACACAACCTTGGAATAACAAGGGCTTCAGGATACAGGGATTGAGGCATGGCTTGAAAAGGGAAAAGAGGGGAATAATGTTAGGATGCTTGGCTGTCTTTTGAATCTTGGCTTCCCTTTTCTACCATTGTGAAATACACTCTTGGAGGGGGTGGAGGAATAGCCAGAAAAATCACAACAGAAAACATGTGATCCTGTCTTCAGCCTATAACTGACTGGAATACCTTGAGCGGGGCAGGAAATTGCCCAGACCCAAAATGCAGGGGTCTATAAAGGCAAGAAGTGACTGGCTTACAAGCTTTCAAGAGGGAGCCTAGTTCCAGGTGGGGAAGGGGTAGGCAGAACCTCCAATGAATGATTTCCAATCAGTTGGGACTGGGCTGAAGAAAGGAAATGGGGATAAGACTCTTGTGGTACAACAATGTATACCTGCCATTAGGACTGACTGTGAGGGTTGGAAATGTAGAGGCAGATTTATTTTTTATTTTTTTTTTATTTTTGGCAAAATGAGGAGATTGATTGATTTTGCACCCAAGGAGTGGAGGTCCCTGGGACCATCAAGTAAGAAGAGCAGAAAGTGTGACCCTACCCAGAGAGGTAGTGAGGCCAGGCATGGAGACAGAGATGATGGTGTGGACAGATGGAGTGGCTGGGGACACAGGACTCAGGGAGGGAGAGGGGCTGTTTGCTGACAGCTAGGGGAGATGGGCCTGTGGGGTGTATCCTTTGGGTATTTGACAATGCATGTAGGGGATTGTAATCATTGCAATGAAATGAAATACGATAGGATAAATGTGAAGCTGAAGTGGGAGAGAGGCAAATAATGATGTATGCACAACCTTGGAACAACAGGGCTTTGGGATATAGAGATTGAGACATGGTTGGAATGAGGAAAAGGGGGTATGCTTGGTCTCCCTGGCATACCCAGAAATATCACATAGAAAGCTTGTAAGTCCGTCTTCTGCCTATAACTGATTGGAATACCTAAAATGGGGCTACAATGTGGCCAGTGAAGGAGGCTTTCTGTGGAGCCTCTGCATTACACAAGACCATAGGTGGAATCCTGAACAGCATCCAGAATCTTCTGAGGGGAAATTTCCACTTGAAAGGACAACCAGTCTAGCCTGGAGCGGCCAGAAAACAGAAGATGCTTCTTGAAAGAAAGACTGACAGGAAAAATACAAAACAATATAGGCAGATCCAAGGATTACTACAAGAACAAACAAGTGGCTTGCCCAGGAGACATCAAGGCAAATGGTCGAGTCCCCTCAGGGAAAACCTCCTTCTAAGACTAAGACTAAAGGTGAATACACACTGTGATTGGTGATCACATTCATCACTGAGAAGGGGGAGTGAGGGAAAAGCAGCATTGAAGCTGCGAGCTAAGCCCTACAACATTCAATAGACTCCTGTAAACCCGGCTGGAGACCTGGTTGGCCAGCAGTGTGGCAAGTCCAGGGGAGTCTTGGACCCAGAGTCAGTGACATAGCCACAGAGGACTAGAGTGGAGACTGAAGCATCCAGCTGATAAGAAGAGAGGGCACATGCATAAGTATACCCACACTTGCAGATAATACCCATTTGACCTGGCTTCAATGACTGGATGTTCAGAGCTCAACTAGAAGAAGACAGAAGAGGAAAAAAAGAATAATCTGATACAGTTTGATGAACTTGACCTACATCTATGGATGCAGTAGCTCAAAAGAGGGAACAAATCTTCACAGCAAGGATTCCACCCCTCACATAGAGAGGACAGGGATGGACTACTTGGACATTGGCTACCTAGAATGGGGGTGGCTACAGAGGCAAGAAGTGACTGGCTTACAAGCTTTCAAGAGGGAACCTAGATCAAGAGGGCATGGAGGAAGGTAGAATCTCCACTGAGTAGTGCCCAATCTGTCTGGGCAAGGCTGATGAAAGGAGATGTGGATAGGTCTTTTGTGATACAATAGTGAATAATTGTTATCAGGACTGACTGTAAGGGCTGGAAATGTAAAGTTAGATGTTTTGTGGCAAAGGGAGGGGAGTGATTGACTTTTCAGTCTAGGAGTGGAGGTCCCTGGGACCATCAAGGGGGAAAAGCGGAGAATGGAACCCTACTCAGAGAAGCAGTGATGACAGAGATGGAGGCAGAGACAATGCCGTGGAGAGATGGAGCATCTGGGGACTTTGGACCTGGAGAGGGAGAGGGGCTTTGTGTTGACAACCAGGGGCAGGCTTTCACCCTTTGGTTATTGGATGATGCATGGAGGGGATTGTAACCATGACAAGGAAATGATACACGATGGGATCCGTGTGAAGCTAATGTTCACCCATGTAAACTATCACATAATTCTTAATAAAGCATTAAAAAAAATTTAAAGAAAAGAAAAAGTTCCTGGAAAAATTCCGTTATCTTTCGATTCCATTTTTTCACAAAGTTTTTGAAATTCACTCATATAGTATTACTGTCGGGCCTTCCCTCGCTCCAAATTTCACCCTAATATTCACCCTACAAAATTAAGTGTTCATTCAACATAAGCACAAGAAATCAAAGTCTGTCTGTTTGTCATCACTGAAAATACTTTACTTATGGATATATGTGAAGGCAAGTCAGAAAGTACCAAAATGTAACGCTATTATTTCTTGACATGTCTTCCATATCAGTCTATACACTTCTGAAGGCCGTGTTTCCATCTCTAACATTCCCCAGAGCATCCTGAGCTCTTTGACTTACACCAAGTCAATACTGCAGTTTTAGAATTCTTGAAGGACTCAAATTGTACCCCAAATGTTCTTTGAGTTTGGGAAACAACAACAACAACAATAAAAAGCTGTAAGAGGCAAAATCAGGGTCGTTGGGTAGATTGGATAAGGTTTCCCAATGAAATTTCTATAGGACAGCTTTGGCTACCCTCAAAGAACGAGTAGGTGTATGGTTGTGATGTAAAAATTGCCTTAATACAATTTTCCTGAAATTATTTTCACCAATGCCATTTTCAGTTTTCTTAAAACTTCTTCTAAAGCACCCACGATCATCTTGTACCTTTGGAGAAAAATCTGTCAAGATTACCTCTTGGTAATCCCAAAAAACAGTCATAGTAACTTTCTGAGCTGACCTCGCTCCCTTAAAATTAATGCACTCAGATCCAGAAGGAAGCTATTCTTTTGAAAGCCTCCTAACAAGTGGATTACTGAGAGAACTTGTTTGATGCCAGTCATTGATCCCAAAGACATATTTCAATGCATTTTGTTTTGAATAAAGCTGTGTATGTATGAACTAGAACCCTAGTACCAAACGTTTTTTTGTTTTGTTTTTTTAAGGTTTTTATTGTGGATTGAGTGAAAGTTTACAGGGCACATCATCAGTTTCACATTCAACTATTGATATGACTTTTTTTTTTGGGGGGGGGGCGGAACTTTGCCTTTTTGGAATTTACAGTCTCGGCTTTTAGGGAAGGTATTTACATTTATCTGTGGATATCCAGGGCTCAGTACCAAACATTTTTGACCTACCTTCATATCTTTGAAGAAGTTCATCAGTCTCAGTTTGGAAGTTTGTTGGATAAGGCACAATTAATGCCAATAATAAAGGATAAAATTAATTTTAATTTTACAAATGTCATTAAACCTCTGAAAATACTCTGGGTTTTTTTTTTTTACCGATATGTTGCTGTTGCTGTTAAGCGCTGTCAAGTTGGTTCCAACTCATAGTAACTCTGTAACAGGCTACCAAGGAGCAGTTGGTGAGTTTGAACCACCTACCTTGTGGTTCAAACCAACTTTGTGGTCCCAGTGCATTATCCTGCAACACCACACCAGGACTCCATCTATGGCATATCATGACTTAATATTCTAGAGTTTCTTTAATTGTTAGACCTTAATTTATGGTGCTTTAAAGAAAGATTTAATTGGTATCACTTTATATTCAGTGATAACAATTGCACTGCAATTTAAATAAGCTACTTGGTTTCTTTTCATGTAAGTACACATTAACGTCATTTAATCCATGCAATTATATGCCAAACCTATAGATTCCACAATTTCAGGCCAGTAATGTGTAGTTAAAGGAGCTCTGGTAGCATTGTTGTTATTATTAAATACCATTGAGTCGATTCCAACCCATATTGACCCTGTTTAGGGTTTCCAAGGAGCAGCTGGTGAGCTTGAACCACTGACTTTGCAGTTCAAATGACTTTACAGTCTGACGCATTAGCCCACAGTGCCACACCAGGACATTCTGGTAGCGTAGTGGTTACAAATTGGGCTGCTAACCTCAAGGTTCGAAACTACTAGATGTTCTGCGGGAGAAAGATGAGGTTTTCTGCTCCCGTAAAGATTTGCAGCCTCGGAAACCCTGTGCAGGGTCACTATGAGTCGGAACCTACTCCACAGTACTTAACAACAACAACAATGGGTAGTTATGTGGATCAAGAATTTGAGCAACATACAGCTAGTTAGTAGCTTCTGTTCTTTACACTGGAAGTTATGACATGGTTATTTGCCATGAGCATTCTCACTGTAACTGACACATATAAAAGTCTATAATTGCACAGATATCAACATATCTTAGAGCTTACAAAGACTTCATGCCACACTAATGATCTTATTTTAGATGTGGAAATAAATATGCTAATTCCTGAACACTGATTTCTATGACTGGGATGCTTTGTTTGGCTTTTTTCACACTTAATAGGAATACATTTTACTTTGCTGTGGTACGTTTTGTATTATAGATAATTTTCAGGCTTTGGGGATCTATTACAGTCGAGTATGATTTGGTATTTTCCTATTTCCAAGAAGCTGCTTGGTTAGAATTGGTGTTCAATGTTTGTTTTGAATGAATAAACATTTGAATTACTAAATGAATGAATGAACAAACAAACAAATACTAAAAGGACTGTAAAGGCAGGAAGGTTGTGAATATACCACTGTTCTTCCATGGTCTTGAATAAGTATTTTGTATCCCAATACTTTGCATTGGCCAGTTGACAACATGGTGTGTAACATTAAACTTGAAATGTGTCAGGAAGCCAAAAATATTCTGTTGGATGTGAAAAGATTTGTGTGAGCTGATGGAGGCTGGTTTTCCTCTGTGGCTCTTTCTCTGCCCCTCTGTAGTTGTTTGCACTTAACATCCATAGTGACACAGCATACCCCCGAGGATTAGGAAAGGAGCATTTGTGTCCTTCTGGCTGCAGGTAGAATATCAGCTATGGACGTGGGGCAACTAAATCTCTGCGCGAGAACATTTTGGGCGATTGCCACTCACAAGAAGTAGAGTCAAGCCTGGGTGATAATCACAGGCAATAAGTCAGACTCCTCAAGCAGCGTCAGCAGCAAGGAGGGACGAATGGGGCAGAGGGTGAGTTTAGAGCATGCTTATCACAGAAGTAAGGACATTGGTGATGAGAACAAGGGCTGAGTGATGAGCAGAGACTTAATCCAGGCCATCCCTTGAGACAGTGGACCTACTCCATTGACCCACAGACTTGAGATCTTTTTCTGATTCCAGCTGATCTTTCTCTCTCAAGTCTTAATGAGGCCTATGTTTAAAGGGACTTTCATTCTCCAATCCTTTTGGGACTAAACATTGTGTGTCCTGCATAGGACCCTTGCATAGCCCTAAGAAATTGCAGGAATGCATTTCTTTAGCCTATATTTGGAGGCCCCCAGGGAGTTACTCCCACATATTCTGAAGCTTTGTTTGTGATGCTGCAGAATAAACTCTGAGCTGAGAAGCACAAGGTCAGCAGGTCAAACCCACCAGCTGCTCCTAGGAAAGCCTACACAGAGTCATTATAAGTCAGAACTGATTCCACAGCACTTAACAATAACAGGGGAGAGTGCTGGGGAATGAAAGACATTCAGAGGCAGCAGTGTCTTCCTGATCACCCTTTACTGGTCATCTAGAGATCAGAATCTTGCCACCGGCCTGAGCAGCTCCCCAACAAATTCCAATGATGATCTTCTGTACACGTGAAAGCTATTTAGGGATGTTGTTGTTATGTGCCGTGGAGTCGGTTCCGACTCATAGAGACCCAGTACCGGATTTCCGAGGCTGTTAATCTTTATGGGAGCAGAACGCCTCATCTTTCTCCCGTGGGGCAGCTGGTAGTTTCGAACTGCTGACTTTGCAGTTCGCAGCCCGATTCATAACCACAATGCAGACTAATATATTCAAGTTCATCTTGGTGCTTCATCGTAATACCTAAAGCTAAGAAGAATGCAAAGAAGGTTGCAGAGTGATTTGGACTAAGCTGAGTCAGTCTGCATGATCTAAACCCGATTCTTCACTCAAATGACACATGATTAACTAGAGTCTCTCTGATCTTGAGTTGTTCACTAGTCATAGAAACAGGAGACTCTCACCACACTTTTGGTGCTGGGATGTGCCATATGACTCTTTTATTCTGGTGTGCAACACACTATGCATTACTCTGTGTCTTGGGAACACTGAATTTGGGTTGGAATGGGTGAACTACAATGAGGCTTGGTTACTTCTGGAAAGTGTACAATTTCCAAGGCCACCAGGGGAATGCTGGAAGCACTGAAATGGGAAATTCAAAATATTATCCTCAAGAGAATAGTTTTAGAGTCAAAATAGTAGATTCAGTGACTATTTTGAGTAATTTATTTGAAACCTTATTAGGATAACTTACAATGTTGGGCTAACAAAGGATTATATCTTTCTTTGATGAGAAGAAGACAGACTTTGGACTGCTTGAGAGTGTTCATATTTCTTCAATAACTATTTCAGAGAGGCTGCAGAGAATGAATGTTGGTAACAGCTGAGCTTCTGGAGTTCAACAGACAGGGTGTTTGTGAGTCCAAGCTCAGTAAAGAACGTATTATTAGTTTGGGTCCTGTGGACAGCTTTTTATTCCTGGTGAACTTCAGTTTTAATACCTGAAAAATGGGAATGACAGTATCTACTTTGTAGAGTGCTAATTGGGGGTTGAAACATATGCAAAGCTGACATCTTTGTTCTTCAACACTTTAAAAAGATCTTGTGCAACAGATTTACCTAATGCAATATGCCATTTGATTTCTTGACTGTTGCTTCCATGAGTGTTGATAGTTGATCCAAGAAGAATGAAGTCCTTGACAACTTCAATCTTTTCTCCATTGATAAGATTGTTGTTTACTGGTCCAGTGGTGAGGATTTTTGTTTTCTTTACATTAAGGTGCAACCCATACTGAAGGCTGTGGTCTTTGATCTTCATCAATAAGTATTTTAAGTCCTCTTTGCTTTCAGCAAGCAAGGTTGTATCATCTGAACATTGCAGGCTGTTAATGAGTCTTCCTCCAACCTTGGTGTCATTTTTCTTCATATATGAGAGCTTCTCGAATTATCTGCTCAGCATACAGATTGAAATAGTATGGTGAAAAAATACAACCCAGGCACACATCTTTCCTAATTTTAAACTATTCAGTGATCCTTTATTCTGTTCAAACAACTACCTTTTGGTCTATGTATAGGTTCCAGAATACTCATTTTCTGCAGTGTTATCCATAGCTTGTCCTGATTCACATAATTGAAAACCTTTGTATAGTCAATAAAGCACAGGTAAACATCTTTCTGGCATCTTCTGCTTTCAACCATGGCCCATTTGATGCCAGCAATGATAACCCTTGTTCTATATCCTCATCTGAGTCAAACTTGAACCTCTGGCAGTTTCTTGTCAATCAATGTACTGCTGCAGCTGATTTTGAATTGTCTTTAGCAAAAGTTTAAGTGCTTGCAATATTAATGATATTGTATGATGATTTCCACATTCCATCTGGTCACCTCTCTTTGGAATGGGCACAAATATGGATCTCTTCCAATCAGGTGGCCAGGTCTGTCTTACAAATTTCTTGGCATAGATTAGTGAGTGCCTCCAGTGTTGCATCAGTGTGTTGAAAGATTTCCATTTGTATTCCATCAATTCCCAGAGGCTTGTTTTTTGTACCTTGGACTTCCTCCTTCAATATCATTCATTCTTGATCATATGCTACCTATTGAAATGATTGACCATGGACCATTTTTTGGGGGTACAGTGACTCTGTGTATTCCATCTTCTTTTGATGCTTTCTGCATCATCCAGTATTTTGCCCACAGAATTCTTCTCCGTAGCAATCTGAGGTTTGAATTTTTCTTCCGTTCCCTAAGTTTGAGAAATGCTGAGTGTGTTCTTCCCTTTTGCTTTCATAACTCCAGATCTTTGCACATTTCATTATAATATTTGACTCTGACTTTGTCTTCTCTAGCTGCCCTTGGAAATTTTCTATTCAGCTCTTTTACCTCCTCATTTCTCCCATTTGCTTTAGCATCTCTATGCTGGAGAACATGTTTCAGAGTCTCTTCTGACATCGTTTTGATCTTTTCCTTTTTTCATGTCTTCTTAAAAGACCTTTTGCTTTCTTCCTCTATGATGTTCTTGATGTCATCCCACAACTCTTCTGGTATTTCATGTTTAGTGTCTAATTCATCAAATATGTTTTTGAGGTGATCTCTAAATTCAGGTGAAGTATGTTCAAGGTTATATTCAACTTTAGCATGTTGTTGTTGTTAAGTGCCGTCGAGTCGATTCTGACCCATAGCGACCCTGTATAGGGTTTCCAAAGAGAAGCTGGTGAGCTTGAACCGCTGACCTTGCAGTTCAAACGACTTCACAGTCTGATGCATTAGCCCATAGCGCCACACCAGGACTTTAGCATAGCTAGGGTTATTGCCAAATAGATTTCTATATGCCATGGGCTTTGTCATGTCCTAGAAAACAAACAACTGTAAACAATATGGTAGGGCATGTAGATTGTTTCCTGATCATATCATTAGAGAGGAATTTCAGCATATTGCTCATTAGTCAGAATTTATATAGGTGCAAAGTGTAGCCCCCCCTCATATATAATGTAAACATTTAATTAGTCCTTATAAAAGGCTTTATCTTCCTTTTAAGGAGCTCTGGTAGCGTAGTGGTTACGAATCGGGCTGCGAACCTTAAGGTCAGTGGTTCGAAACTACCAGCTGCTCCGCGGGAGAAAGATGAGGCTTTCTACTCCCGTAAAGACTTACACCCTCGGAAACCCTATACAGGGTCGCTATGGGTTGGAACCGACTCGATGGCACATAACAACAACAACAACAATCTTCCTTTTAATGGCATTAAATTATATTTTTGAAATGAAAGAACAAAAATACAGTGGGGAAGGGTAGATAGGCCAGGTGTGTAAAGAGCACAAGGATAATGACAATGTACCCAGTGACAACATCTCCATTCCACTAGGGGATTCCTCCAAAAGGTCTACATCCAAGGCTGTTAGTCCTTGACAGCGTAATGCACATCACTCAGTTACAAGGCAGGCAAGAGCACCTGTAGTCCACAGTGCCTGAGGCTAAGCACACAAACAAAGTTAATATCCCTGTGAAACTGATAATCAGATGAATCACGTTTGAAACCAGAATCAAAAGAATGAGGTTAGAAACGTAACAAGGAGTCGTTTCAGTTTGTTTAGATTTGGTGATGCCTTCTCAGCCATTCGACCAAGGCCAAAGCCCTATTTTTCAGGTGTCCTCCCTCCCTGTTCCCCAATTTTAGCATTCCAAAGAAATGTCTCACCTGGCTTCTGGAAGGTCTCATTTCCCTTGTCTGTTTAATTACATCCTCACATTCCTTTCAATCATATTGTCTTATATGTTCCATGACCTGGGTATCCTGTTTACATGATTTTCTCCTGCAACCCACATTTCCTCTTGCTGCAGTCTGTTCATATTTTATCTTTTTACTCTGCATTATTATATCTGGAAGTAGCATGACAAAGGCTGACTTGTCTTTGACTGAAACATATTCATATTTTAAAAAATAGAGTGTTCATATATGCCGACCAGGAACAAGCAGTAAATTCCTTTTGGATTTTGACTTTTCTTCTTTTTTTAAAATCTAGTTTCTCCACCAGAGTGGCCCTGTGTTTGTGGCTCTCTGTCCACATACTGCAGTCATTATACAGAACATTCAATCACTGGTGACAAGGAGTCCCATAATTTTGAAGAATTCAAAAGATATCATCTTGTATATATCTTTAAATTATGTGATAGATTCATGCAATCATGCATACACTAAAAATATGGCTATGGTTATAGCATTGTAAAATATGTTTCTCATATAGTTTTTTATTTGAAAGTGAAATAAATAGTGCTGCCATCCAATAGATACAGAATGCCTTAATTTTTAATCTGTAACATAATTTCTGAATGTTAAGAATAGAAAAAATGCCATTGTTTAAATACATTTCATATTCTATTATTGAACATTCCTGTTGTGTGATTCAAAGAACTGAATTGAAAACAAAGAAAACTGAGGAGTTCATTGTTGTTGTCGTTGTTAAGTACCATGGAGTCGATTCCGACTCAGCGACCCTGTACAGGGTTTCCGAGGCTGTAAATCTTTATGGGAGCAGAACGCCACATCTTTTTCCTGCAGAACCGCTGGTAGTTTTGAACTGCTGATCTTCCGGTAGGCAGCCCGACTCATAACCACTACACTACCAGAGTTCATTAGAAAAATAATAAATTCCCTCTGTATATTTTTAGAAGTTATGATATTGCATGTAAGAGCAAGTAATAGTGATTTCACTTGAAAGAGTTTAAACAGCATCAGTATTATCTTCAATTCCTTTTGGGGAGACCTTCAGAAGGAAGCATTTTCAGATTCTTTTGTCTCTGCATGAACAAGGCTTGATAGCTTGAGACTATAATATATTACTGTGGAAACCTTCGGTCTGTTACATAAATCATCTTAACACTCAGCAAGAATTGTCCAACAGTGCCATTGATGTGCTCAAGCCAATGATCCTGCAAACAATTTTTTTGTCTTTCTTCACATGTTAGACAATAGCAATAAATCATCTTCATTTAAAAACACACAATGTACTAATTTTTCAAGCAACAGTTATCAAAATGCAGCTTTTGGCAGAAGGTGTAACATTAATTTTATTTGTGCTCATTAATTTCTGCAACCCATGTTGAATAAAAGACAGTGAGTGCTTCATTCATTACAGAAGTATTTTCTGAGTACCTACTATGTGTAGGGCACCCTGTTAAGTGTTATATGGGACACAAAGAACTATAAAACACAGCTTGTTATAAAGGAGGTGAATTTGAAGAGCAGTATGTTCCCACAGCCAAAATAAGTAATGTTGTTGTTAAGTGTCATTGAATCATTTCCAACTATAGGGTTTCCAAGGAGTGGCTGTGGGTTTGAACTGCTGATCTTGCAGTTAGCAGTTCAGTGTTTATCTTACACTGACGTACTAGGACTCCATACTAAATAATTCTTGTTACTATTAAGTGCCATCAAGGGGATTCTGACTCATGGTGACTCTGTATAGGGTTCCCAAGGAGCTGCTGGTGTGTTTGAACTGCTGAACTTTTGGTTCAAATGAACTTGCAGTCCAGTGTTTATACTACAGCACTACCCCAGGACGCCATCATCCCAGTAATACTGAGGTGTAAATGAAAGTCGAAGCTGGATGATCAAGAGGGTTGTGATAGCCAGAGTTTCCCCGCAAACAGGGCTTGAAGATCAGACCCTATTATCTGCTCAGGTGAAATAAGTGATCAGAGGAGGCCAATGAAGTAGTTGAGGGGGTCCAAGTAGAAGCTCAGGCAGCAGCAAAGAAGGTCGTGTTTTCAAACTCTAAAATGATTTATGGCGAAAGGTTGGTCTCCCAAACCAAAGAAACTTTGGGGTAGTAGGTCCAATGAAGTCCTCTACTGTGACTGGGTATAAGATAAAACCAGGAAAAACAACAACAATAACAAAAACCAGTTTCAGTCAAATTGATTCAGACTCATGGCAACCCCATTTGTGCTGAGTAGAATTGCTCCATAGGGTTTCATGGCTGTAGATTGCCAGGCCTTTCTTCCAATGCACCTCTGTTGTTGTTAATTGTCAATGAGTCATGCTCAGACTCAAAGCAACCCTGTATAGGGTTTCTGAGGAGCGGCTGGTGAACCGCTGACCTTGTGGTCCAAATCATCCTTGAAGTCCAGTGCTTATCTTATGGCGCCACACTAGGACTTCATGGCACCTCTGGTGACTTCAAATTGTCAACTTATGGCTAATGATTGAGGGCTTAACCCTTTGCACCATCCAGGGACTGTTATTAAGGGTAAAAGTACAGCTATTAAAAGTCTGTCTGCATACTGCAAATGAGTATAGAAAACAGTCATTTGGAGGCTGTCCCAGAGCACCTTGGACATCGGACCCTCTGGGACCAAGACTAAAGTTCAGATGAATAGGTGAAAGCTTTGAAGATTCAACAGGTACTGGGCATTGAGTCAGACACTTGATTCAGATCCATCTGCATATGTAGGAAAGGGGGACCAGAAAGGCTAAATGAGATGCTTGTATTGGAGAACTCACCAGGAAGAGGTGAACTCCATAGCATCAATGTACAAATTTCTTACATTTAATAACTTAGTAAGCATGTTAGAGTTGACCTTTAATATACTATTTCCAAACATTTTTCTTTTCTAAGACCTGAGTTGTTCATTTTGCTTATGGTCAGGTTCTGTTTGTTAAATCATATGCAACCAGCCAACATTCAGTGTTGTCTTATTTTTATACATATACGTTTTATATGTAAAATTTAAAACATTATGTTAAATATACTTAATCCATTCTTTTTTATTTCTGTCAGCTCTGGTAGCGTAGTGGTTACGATTTGGCTGTGAACCACAAGGTCAGCAGTTTGAAACTACCAGCTGTTCTGCGGGAGAAAGATGAGGCTTTCTGCTCCTGTAAAGATTTGCAGCCTCGGAAACCATGTACAGGGTCGCTATGAGTCAGAACTGATTCGACGGCACACAACAACAACATTGTGCTATTGTTGTTAAGTGCCACCGAGTCTGTTCTGACCCATAGCAACCCTGTATAGGGTTCCCAAGGAGCTGATGGTGGGTTTGAACTGCTGACCTTGTGGTTCACAGTCCAGTGCTGATATTACAGTGGCATACCAGGATTCCATTGTGTAGAAGTTAACAAGTGCTGGGTCTGCAAACTCACATTCTCATAAAGAAGCTGAGCTAGCCTTGAACTAGAGATGGCATGTGCCTTCCGATGGGCTCCAATCAGTGAGGCCAGGAAAGGGAAAAGATAGGTTTCTATTACTACTCATTACAGTTTGAAATGCTATAACAATTCTTGTATCTCCTACTAGAAAAAGGTAAAAAAATGGATCCCTAAATACATGAGGATCCTCTGACTTCCAAGTCTTTGCTGCAAATTAGGATGCAGAGGAATTGAAGCTAAATTAATCTGAAGAGGGCCATGGAATAAACAATGTGTTGAACAAATGGGACAGTTCTCCTGGTTTAATGAGGACAAAATAAGCCCTCCCCGCCCCCCCACATCCCATGCCCAGAAGTAGTGGATTCTTGGGGGAGAGGAAAGGAGGGTGCAACCTTTCTATGGAAAAAAATCCTGTCTTTCATTTACCTTCTAGAGGTGAAAAGGATGAATGCCAAGGGTAGGAAATGCCTCCTGGACCAGGAGAAGAAAAGTAGAGGGAATACAGCAGAAATAGTGACGACACAGGAACAAGGAAGGATGGCAAAGAAGCCACGGAAGAAATCACAGCTTTGGATAAAAGAAGCCAGGTATAGTGGTGACCAACTTATATTCATATGCATTTGTATATATTCAACCTAACATTTCTCAAGTGTCACTGGGTAGTACCGTTAACATGCTGCACACCAAAGGGCTGGCAGTTCAAGTCCACCCAGAGTCACCTCTGAAGAAAAAACCTGGTGTTCTCCTTCTGCAAAAATGGCCAATGAAAACGCAGTAGGGCACAGGTTCCACTCTGACACATATACGGTCACCATGAGTTGGAGTCTGCTTGGCAGCTCCTGGTTTAATCTTTCTCAGAGTGTCCCCACATGTAACACATTACAATTATCTCAGTCCTGAAAAGGGCTGAGGTCAGTGCATCAACATTTTGACCTTAAAGTTCTAACCAACCACAGATGGAGTGTGACTTGAGACTTAGGTCTTCCCAGGCCAGAATCCTGGTTCTATGATCTTTGTTTAGCTAGGCACCCTACCTCTCTCATCCTCACTGTCAATGAGATAATGCAGAGCTCTTGCTTAGTTCACTGATGAAAAGTCTTATTATTATTAATCTAATTTATTCATGACATTGAGGGGTTGTTGTTGTTGTTGTTAAGTGATGTTGAGTTGGTTATGACCCAAAAAGACCCTTTATAGGGCTCCCAAGGAGCGACTGGTAAACTTGAACTGCCTACCTTGAAGTTCAAACTAACTTTGTAGTCCAGTGCATTAACTCACATTGCCACATTAAGGTACGAGGGTGCTAACAAACTTCCAGGCAAGTAGGAGCTTCCTATTTAAATGTACCAGTGTCTTTGGAAGTAACAAAGTTCACTGAAGTCAAAACATAAGAAATAAACAGCCCAGTAGTACTCACAGGACATTTGAATCCAGGTTGCCCTGAAGGTAACTTGTGTACAAAGCTGCTGGCTTTGCCCCACCTTGGAAACTTATAGTCCCATATTCCTTCAAAGCCAAATGGCTTTGCCATTTTAGAAGTAGTCCACAACAGGCTTAGCTCTTCTGAAAAAAGGATCTCCTCTTGAAATGCTAACAGTAACAGTCCCATACAGAGAAGCCTTCACCATTGCAACCAACAAGGCCATTATGAGTTTGGGATGTGGTCTATTTTACTGAATAATTCTATGCTAGGTCTTACAAGCCAACTGTTTGACTCCACAATCAACAAGATCAATTATCATAACTTATGAACAACTGGAGAATTGGGGGCAACAGTTTTCAAGACAGCCACCAATTCATTTCAAACCATAGGAAAATAGTTATAAAAGTTTGCATCCAAACTGTGAAGTAAATAAAAACACTCACCTTCCCAGTCATAGGGGCAAGAGGAAAAAATAGGAATACACACAGAGATTAAACTGAAACTTTCTATGGGTTTCTGGGAACTCTAGCTAGATCTGCTCAAAGCCAAAGAACTGAAACTACAGAGGGAAACTTCACACTTTTTTAGAGGTGTTTTGGTGTGGCAATGAAGACATGAAGACGCCCTCAAAGAAGATGGAGTGGTAGGAAAATTCCAATGCTTTTCCAATTCTCAGTGCTCTGACACTAAACATGGGTAAAATTACTTCCATTTGGCATGGTGGCATATTATAAATGTAGTGCTTATTTAGAACTTCCTTTGAGTGCCTTTAAAATAGATACAAACTAGGTATTGGCAAGAGATGTCATGCATTAAAGTATTCTTAACTTCATACCATATCTTGAGACAAATAATATGTTATACAGTTTTTTGCAAACTGTGCAACACTCTTACATGTTAGTTTCCTATGGGCTCTATATTCTACATTGTGTGCTAAAATATGATATGTCATGCCTATTCTCTGTTCCTTTAGTTATTGGCTTATTATGAAAGCCAGGAAAGTCATGTTCTAGCATATTATACACTGCAAAATTTAACAAAACGCATTTAAATTATTTTATAATTGTTCACCTATGAAAATAAAAATCTTTCAGATACAATTTTGAACAAGACACAGGGCTGTTTTCACTATGCACCAAACATGACTGCACCCTCGCCAGTCTATGTACTACAGAAGAGTATCCCCTTCAAAGGGCCCACCTGTCTTTGTATCACCTGACAGCGGTCCAAGGAGAAAATCAGACTCCAAATAAAACCTGATGTAAGAGAAATCAGTGCCTGTCTAATCAGATATTTTCATGGTTTTTATCACTGAAAGGCATTCCTTTAGTGCTAGAAAACATACTATTAAACAATTACAAAAAAAACTCTCACACATACTGAGCAACAAACATTCATTTTCTGAAATAAAAAATGAGCCCTATATTCACAAATCCCACAGCTTGGAAATGTATATGATACACAACATTTAACCTGTCAGAAGCCTCATTAGTGTCAATGACTAGGAACTGGCAATCAGTAGATGGTGTGTTCTATGTGGATTTGTGTTTTTAAATGCTCCTAAAATAGCTCCACTGGAAAGGTTGATATAAAACACTTCTCTATTGGACAAATGTATTTCAGTTTAAATTGCATGATCTACTAAATATTTTTAAGTAATTCATTTTTCTCATCAAAGTGATCATTTGTAGTTAATAGCAATACCTAACTAACATAATAATAATAAAGCGGACAAAAAATCATCCGAAGTTCAATCATATCAATAGGTAAATAAATGCCAAGAAAATACACAGACAGTCTGATAGGTCTTTGATGATGAAGAGCTTTTATGCATATATTTGTCTGGTACCCATATTCACTATCCATAGTGGCTATTAAGACATTTTTTATAAACTGTAAGAAATATGGGAGCTATTTGAAGATATAATTCTGAAAAACAGACTTCCATGTAAGGAGCCAATTTAGGAAGAAAACAACATAAACAATAGTAACTTGTGTGCTCAAGTGAAGCATCTTTTTAATTTTGAGTAATGAAGATGTCAAGCCAAATGCTAGAGTAGTTTAACTTAATTAGGTGGCCTATTTTTCCAGGCATCCTTTCATTTCCCATTGAAAACTCAGCTTGTATGCAAGGAAACAAGAGCAATTTTGTCTGTAATGAATACCTCCGGGACTGCACAGAGTAATCATTTGAATGTTACATGAAGACTGGTTTGAGTAACTAGTTTGGGCTTGTTAAGATGCCAGACTTTGTTGGACTAACTAGATTAATCAAAGCATGGCAGCTTTATCATTTGATTGGGTCAATGGTCAAAAAGTCAAGTTGACTTGACTCCTGATATTTCTGCCAAAAGGAACTAATCTAAAAGTAATTGGCCTAATTTATAGTTCAAATTTATGTCACGATCATGGAAGTTTTATGGACAATACTAAAGAGATTTTGTTTTCCAAAATGTTCTTTTAAAAGATTATCTTTAACACTTTCTAGGCCCTTTTCTCCTGCCTCATTAAAATGTTAACCTGGAAAATTGTCTTATTAGGAAAACATAATTAAAACACATTCAGCCATTAACATGTGCAAACCTGAACGTATTCTAACACTACATTTAAGAGACAATTAAGAGGGTCCCATTGATCCCACGGCCATCGCTGATGACAAACAGCAACATGATACTATTGTACAAATAACTGCCTATTATTATCAAGTTTATGGTCGCATGAATTCTTTGAGTTTTGTACCTGAAATGATTCTCCTTGGATGAGGGAGTGCTGGAGCCTTATGTAAATGTGTCCGGGCAGTGATGCACAGAAGGAGAGCTACTACAATTGAATGGACAGGGCCAGGCTTACTAGATATCTTGCTATGCAGGGCTGAGAACCATTACAAGTTGTTGCTGTTGTTGTTGTTAAGTGCTGTCAAGTCAGTTCTGACTCATAGTGACCCTGTATAGGATTTCCAAGGAGAAGCTGGTGAGCTTGAACTGCCTATCATTGCGGTTCAAGTAGAAGATTAAAATACTTAATGTGGTTACAAAGATGCTCACAGAATACTTTAATTCATGTACTCATCTTTCAACAAATATTGCTGCATACCTTTGATATTTTGGACATCATTCTGAGCTCAGAAAGTACAGACAGAAGCAAGATCTTGACCCTATCTTTAAGGTATCACCATCTGGTGGGAAAGACAGACAAGTAAATAGGTGACGACTCCAGTGTCACACATCACAGAGGGACAAAGAAGCATGCTGACTTGTACACAATGGGGAGGCACCAAAACTGTGTCCACAGATGAGAAAAAATGGCATTTCTTTGAATAGGACCAAGAGGCAGCTGTTTGAACAGAATATGGAAACACTGAATGGTTTAAAATTTAGAAAGGCATGTGACAAAAGTTGTATTCTTTCACCATACTTATTCAGCCTGTATACTGAGCAAATAATCTGAGAAGCTGAGTTATATGAAGAAAAATGTGGCATCACGATTGGAGGAAGACTCATTAACAACCTGAGATATGCAGATGATACAACCTTGCTTGCTGGAAGTGAAAAGGACTTAAAATATTTACTGATGAACATCAAAGAGCACAGCCTTTGGTATGGATTACATCTCAATGTAAAGAAAACAAAAATCCTCAC